>NC_056727.1:662640480-662915480 GCF_019279795.1 Protopterus annectens | reverse complement strand
AGCCTAAGCTATATGGGTTTTTATCCAACCTAGAATATAACAGCTAGCCAGCTTACAAACTTTAGGGTACCTTCCATGCTCCCTGACTGGTAATGGCTCGAGCAATGCAGTCAAGGAAAAAAAATGAGCAGTCTAAGTGTTAAACCCTTCAGAGTTTTCCTGCCACCAAAGAGCACTCCTATTGCTGGCTTTCAAGTATTGTTGGTCAACTAGCTTATCACTATTGCTGGGCAGATAAGTTCCCTTTGGGGAAAATTAACACATTTGTTTTACTTTATCAAAAAAAACAGTATTTTGGCAAAGGACTGTTTAAACTGTAGTGAGATGCAATATTTTTTAGGACAGGCATGAGACATTCTTGTCAATTAAACCTGTGTGCTTCCTTTTCCTGTTAATTGCGAACTTTCTTTTTAAGTAAGTTTACATTACATTTTATTCTTAGCAATTTTATAAACTATTTTAGTGGCTAGTGCAAATGCGTTTTGTACTTTTCACTGTGTACTTATCTGGTAAAAATTGCTTTTTTTGAACTTGCTTTTTACCGATGTTTACCAACATTGCTAACTGTGTTTCAGGCTTTTTTCTCAGCTTAACCATGGAACAGCTTACCAGTTCCTTGGTTCTTCCATTCTCCAGACACAAAAAAAGAATATTATTAGACAGACTTTGCCAGTTTAGCAGGATGTTTGCTTGCATAAGCTGCAGATGGGTAACCCTGCAATGGTCATTTTAGGTTTTTCAGACCATTCATCTTCTTCCTTCTTGTTTCCTCAGATGCTTGTCATTCAATTGACATTACTTTTATAGATTCATAGATTTATAGATTGTTACTAGGCTAATGACCCAGGGGACTTTCTCAGCCTAGCCAAGTTTCCCCGAAAGAAAAATGACATCCTTTATCCAAATAGGACATTGAAGGCGAGGTATTTATATGCTACCTCTGTCCATAACGGACATGGGTGCCAGGCCCAGTGTAAATTTCTCTTTCACCATCCACTGGTGTAGGTTGCATTTAAACCTGGGTAATAGATGAACCCAGCTTCACATGGATGGGAACTCTGTTTCATAGAAGGGCTAAAAAACAGGCTACACTGGGATTTGAACCCACATATCAGCAAGCGACATTTATACTGCCCTTCTGCTTAGTCATTTTAGCTAATGGTGCTGAATTATTGAAAGAAAAGGCACACAACAATTTTTGTTGATAGTGGAGTTTTCTTTGTTCTCCACTGATGGGCGACCTCATTGTAAGTATATTTAAATTTGGGAGTGTGGGATTTCCTCAGATGGGGGGGGGGGGTTGGTCCCCACAAAAAAAAAGGTTTGCCTCCAAGGTTTGAGGAAAGTTGTTTTGCTGCTCTTTTTTTCAGTCATTCGGCACTCAATAAAAGTGCTGTTGAAAGATGAGCATGTATCCTTTCCTCTGGTGTAGTCTTTCAGCCACCATAGATCGGGGGTTAGACATGTCTACTGCAGCTGTTAGAGTGTCCTTAGTGGGCAAGGTAAAACTACTCTTGTCAGCATGGAAGAAGGAGTTGAGAATGCTTCTCTGCCTGGCTGGACTGTGAGGCCTTTTCTTGAGGTAATGTCTCTGACATGAGTTGGGCTACTTCTGTGGATTTTCCT
The DNA here is from genome assembly GCF_019279795.1 of Protopterus annectens. Taxonomy (NCBI): domain Eukaryota; kingdom Metazoa; phylum Chordata; order Ceratodontiformes; family Protopteridae; genus Protopterus; species Protopterus annectens. The sequence continues at coordinate 662,913,854 of NC_056727.1, read as the reverse complement.
TGTAAAAAGAAGCAAAAAGTTAAACATTTATCTTACCCTGTCTCTCTTACCTTAGACATGAAAGTTTTACTGGGCTTAATTTAGGTCTTAGTTAAGGCTCTTAGCCCTTCACATTATAGATGTTCATCATATTGATCACTGCTGCAGTAACTTTAACTATATAAATTATATCCTGTCAAGGATATAACAGCCGGACAACTTCCAAAGCTTCAGGGCACCTTCCACGTGCCTAAACCATTAGTCATCTCAATATGAGCTCTCTAAAAATACAGGTATTAGTGCCAAGCCCTTCACAGCTTTTCTGCCTTTGAAAAGAGTGCTCCTCTGTGAGATTTTGAGGACTGACGGTTAGCTTGTGCTGTTTCTTTGCATGATTAGATAAGTTCCCTTTGGGGAAAACGTTCCACATTAAATAATTATTGTTTTATTGTACTTTCCTGTTTAGGAAAGTTACTTTTAAGCTAGGAGTTTGTATTTTAATGGACTGTCATGAGAAGTAACTCTGCTTTTAAATGGGAGTGCACTTTATTGTAGGCAGTGTGAACGTTATTTAAAGTAACTGAAAAACATTTTTTCTGTCAAGAAATTGTGTATATTTTGATTTCTGTGGCTGGCAAAGTGTTTAAAAGTGCTTTTTTTTACTGTGTATTTGTGTGAAAAGTGTGATTTTTAAAGTCTTTTGAATTTTTATTGGGTTTTGCTGCTTGTTTTCCTTGAGATAGAGGCAACATTTTTTCATCTTGACCATGGAACAAACGACTGATCCCATGGTCAGTCCTTTTTCCAACCACAAAAACAAAAAGTTGTAGAAACAGTCTTTGCCACCACAGCAGCTTAGCAATTTTCCCCAGCCACAGGTGGGTGACTCTGCTGTGGCCATAGCTTGTTACTCAGAACACTCATCTTTTCCTCCCAGATAACTCTGGTGTAGCAACTACAACCACTATGGACCGGGGGTTAGCCACATCCTCTGTGGCTGTTGGGGTTCCCTCTGTGGACAAGGGAGAGCCACTCTTGTTGGTCCTGGGAGAGGGAATAGGGAAGACTTACATGTTTGGTCAGAATGTTGTGCTTATCCCTGGGAAAGTTGCTGCTTACATTAATAACACTGCTGGCCCCATTTTTCCTGTCAAAAACAAACAGAAAATTAAACATGTACCCTATCCAATCTTCCTCAAATTTCCTTAGACATGAATAGTTCACTGGGTCTGGCATGGGGCTTAATTCATGCTATTGTTCCTTCTTATAAGGGATACCTCTTTTTCTAAAGAGATTCAAAATTCTGAATCTGGATGGGAAGATGAAAGGACAGATGGTTGGTTTTCTCCTCAGTTTTCTGATTCAGACTCAGTTTCTGATTCTTCCTGGGGGGGGGGTGTCTCTTCCTCTGAGACTATTTCCAGAATGTGCCAGCATTGTCAACTGGAGAATACTGAAGTATCTCAGTTCCTCAGAAAATACCCTAACTGTTACATAAGGAATTTCCAGAACCTTCACCCATTCCTCCAGTCCTGTCAGCTATTTAGGAAGTGTTTGTCACTGCCTACAATTTTCCTGATAGTCAGCCTGCTGCCCCTAAAAAGGCAGATAGAATATACAAAGTCCCTCAGTCTTTTGCATTTTTATACACTCTTTCCAAACCTGACCCAGCACCATCAGCTATAGATTTAGTTAATCCCACTGTTGCTAAACAGTTAATTCTAATTCTACTTTTTTTCTGACAAGGATGGGCAGATTGTTGGTAAGTATGGGGAAAAAAGTGTATGCTTCTGCAAGTTTGATTTTCAGAATTTTGAATTGTCAGGCTCATAGGTTAAAGTTTATTCTGACTAATTGTGAAAGTATGAGGAATGTTTTGTCTGCAGTTTCTTCTTGTGAGGAAATTATGCTTTAAATAATTTAGTTTCTTCCATTGTAGAAGTCACTACTCATTGTTTATAGTGTGTTTATGACTCAAGTTTGCTTGGCTATATTCTCAGAACCTTCCTAGGTGATGTAAAAAAATGAGATTTTAAATTCTCCTTTGGATGGAGATTCAGTTTTTGGCTCCTGTGCTGCAGAGATTATCAAAAAGTGTGATGAGAAAGGTAAGCTGATGTAGGGATTCTCAAATATTTTTCAGCCCTCCTTTTCCAAATGTTCTAATGGATTCTCTATTACTCATCCAATTTTGACAAAAAAAAAAAAAAAAAAAAAACAGTCTCAACAAAACATGGGTAAACACTCATTTAAGAATAAATGGCATTGGAGTTCCAAAAAAAAAAAAAAAAAAATTATATATATATATATATATATATATATATATATATATATATATGTATGTATATATATATATATATATATATATATATATAGCCACCCCCCCAGAACAAAGGACTGTCGAATAAGTCAGACCTTGTCCCACCCCCACCTCCACCCCATCCTGGCAACCCCTTTTCCATTCCAGAAATCTGAATCTCCATTTTTCTCCTTGGCAACAAACATCCTCAGACAAATGGGTTCTGAAGATCACTCATCTAGGTTACAAATGGCAGTGTGAGGAAATCCCTCCTTTTCAGGGGGGTAATTCATCGTCTGCCAGTACAGGCTCCCTTATTTTCACCTTTCCTTAAGTACATGCTGTCCCAGGGAGTGATATAACTAGTTTGTCCTTCCCAGGTTGGGAAAGGTTTTTACTCAAGGATGTTTTTACTTCCAAAGAAAGAAAATGCTTGGAGACCAGTTCTGGATCTATCTTTCCTAAACGTGTTTGTGATAGTGCCCAAGTTCAAGGTGCTGTCACTTCACAGCTTATGTCTTCTTCCTCATTTAAATTACCTGGAAACCCAAGATTTAAAAGATACTTATCATCCCATCCCTATTCATCCAGACTTCAGGCATTTCTTAAAGTTTTGTGTGTCTATATCACATTATTGCCCTTTGGACTATCCACTCTACCAAGAGTGTTCAAAAAGTATATAGCTCCAGTTATAGCTCATTGCAGGCTGCAGGGTATCCATATTTTTCCAAATTTAAATGACTTGCTTATCTTTGCAGTATCAGTAATCTCTCACTTGGATAAGAGATCTCTTACACCAGCTGGGATTGCAAGAGAATATTCAAAGGTCTTTTTTGAGTCCTTCACATGAGATTGTGATCCTGGGGTGTCAGCTAGAAACTTCAGCTCAAAGAGTTTTTCTTCCACAGGAAAAATAGATCCATATATAGCTCTGTTTATAAAGATTTCCTCTCAGACTTTGGTCACAGCAAGGGAATACCTCAGGATTTTGGATCTCATAGATTCATAAACTGTTACTAGGCTAATGACCCAGGGTGGCCTTTCTAAGCCTATCCATGTTTTCCCAAAATAATAATGATGTTTTGTATCCAAATAGGAAATTGAGGGCAAGGAATTTATATGCTATCTCTATTCATAAGGGACATGAGTGTAAATTTCCTATTCCCCATCCACTGGTCTAGGTTGCACTTAAACTTGATAATAGATGAACTCGACTTCACATGGATGAGAAGTCTGTTCCATAGGAGGGTCAGTCTCTGGGGCAAATAGATTCATAGGCTGTTACTAGACTAATGACCCAGGGGGCCTTTCTAAACCTAGCCATGTTTTCTCAAAAGAATCATGCATCTATGATTCTCATGATACCTCTGGCAAGACTCTGAATGAAAAAGATAAAATGGTATCTGAAGTTTTTTTGGTCCCATCATCAACATCCTTTTTCCTTTCAAGTTTGTCCCAGTTTTGTAGTTTATGAGAAGAGAAGTAACTTGGTGGAGACAGCAAATACTCTAAATCTAGGCCTCCCCTTCTCTCTCTCTCTCCCAAGCAGTCAGTCATCACAAACCCCTCAAGCTTTGCTTGGGGAGCAGTTTCAGGAGGAATAAAAATGCAAGGTGTCCATACACAAGAACAGATGCAAGCACATAAATTTCAAAGAGATGCTTGCCCTGATTAAGGCACTCAACTCTCTGTATCATCTTTGGATCCTGAGACCTCTTCAATTTGTTATATACAATTTCACAGTCATGTGGCGCATCAACAAGCAAGGGAGAACCAAGTTATACCCAGTATGCAGACTAGCCATGTTAGCTTAGGATATAGCTTCACAGAATATTCTTACCCTACAGGCATCCTATATTCCATCAATACAAAACTGTGTGGTAGACAAGCTGAGAAGAACAAGGGCAGACCCTCATGAATGGGAACTAGATCAGGGTTTTTCCAAGATTTGAGCTATCTGTGGGAAGTTTCTCAAGTGGACCTAGTTGCCTCCTCTCCGATCAATCAGCTGGCAAGATTCTTTTCCAGGACTCTATGCAAGAAGGCCTGGAAGACAGATGCCTTTTCCTTTCCTTTTCTTTCCTTTCCTTTCCTTTCCTTTCCGTTCCTTAACAGGAATGTTATTGTATGCTTTCCTACCCTTTCCACTGATATCCAGGGTACTTCTTGTTGTGGCAGCCCCCTTCTGGCCCATGCAGCAGTCGCTCTCCCTTGTTTTGCAAATGGTGCGGGACAATTACTGGAAGCTTCCTTACAGAATGGATCTACTCACACACGATCAGGGGAGTTTGATATGCTCCAACCCTAGTCAACTTCAGCTATAGTCTGGATGACTGGGTCTTAATTTCCTTTAGGCACCTGTTTACTGAGGATGTGCAGCGGGTACTAATGGAGGCAACTAGAAAAATCATATATTAGTAAATGGAAAAGGTTTTCTAGTCAGTGTCGACAGCATAACTAGCACCTATTCAGGGCTACTATTTTTCTGTCTTTCCAATATTTGTGTTAGTTAATATCCTAGGGCCTTTCTTACTCCTCTGTCAAGGTTCATTTATTGTCCCTTTCAGCATGTCTACCCAGAGATCCTCCTCTTGCAATGCACATTCATGTTAAAATATTTTTGAAACCGGTTTTGCACAGAGTCCTCCATGATACCAGTTTCTCCTCCTTGGGATTTTAATTTTGTGCTAGAGATGTTAACATTTGTTCCATTTGAGCCAGCTCATCTGGCTGTCTTGAGGCTCTTAACATGGAGAACTGTTTTAATATGTGCTCTGATCTCTTCAAGAAGAGTGCTTGAGTTGCGCAAGCTCTCATGATAAGTCAACCCTAGCTTATTTTCCACACAGACAGGGCTTCTTTGATAACTAATCCTTCTTTTGTGTCTAACATGGTATCTGAGTTTACTTTAAGCCAAACTATCTATGAGGGAGAAAGGGTACTCCATACCTTGAATGCCCACAGACAACTCAAAGACTACCTTGGCATAATCAAGTCTTTCAGATCTTCGGACCAGTTCATTTCTTGTGAAAGCAAGAAGAAGAGACAACCTGTGCGAAAACAGATTATTTCCCTGTTGTTGTCTATGGCTATTACATTTTTGTTATACTCATTATAGCAAATCTATTCCAGGCAGGGTCAAGGACCACTCTACCAGTGCCTTAGCTGGATCTATGGCTTTTTGGAAAGGGTTGGATTCTAGAAGTATTCTAGAAGCTGCTACTTAGTCCTCTGTACATACTTTTAAAAAAGCACTATAAGCATGATTCTTCTCTAGGTCTAGATCAAGGTTTGATTGGACAGTTCTCCCTTGGCTCCTGGACCCTTCTCCTTCCAACTCCCAAATGTAGTAAGCTATGGTAATCTACCCATATAGCTAATGCTATTGCAGCAGTGATCAATATGAAGAGCACAGTACTGTTGTGTAATTTAGCTTACTGCAATAGTAGATGCTTGAATGATCACTGCCACAGTAGCCACTCCCTATATCTACCCCCTTGTTTTTTGGTGTATTGTATATGCCAAGGTGTGGACACTTATTTTTGTTATTCCCAGCATTGCCATTTCAGAACACAACCTCCATCTCTGTGTGGCATGAAAGCTCTGAAGGGCTTGGTGCCCTTTTTGATCAGCTCAGCTTGAGATAATGGTTTGGGCATGTGGAATGTGCCCTGAAGCTTTGGAAGCTGGGCAGCTGTTATATCTTATGCAGGAAATAACACATATAGCTAAGGCTACTGCAGTTATAAGTTTACTTGCACAACTGTACTTTCTTGTGGTACTAAACAAAAAAAATCTGTTGCTCAAGATTCCAAGTATTATAAACAGGGAATGGAATTGGAGGGAAACAAATTCTGTTATTTCTCCTCAGGCAACATATTCTGATTTTGAGGAGAGTATTTCTTCTGATGTTCCCTCTAAAGAATTTTCTTATTCTGAAACCATTTGTAGAATGAATCAATGTTGTCAGTGGGAACAGAATGGCATCCCAGTTTCTTTAAAAAATATTATGACTTATTGCAACTGGAATTTCCTCAGCCTGTTGCTGTTCCTCTTGCTCTACCAGATTTGGCAAGATGTTCTTATTACAGTCTGCCTGACAGCCAGCCAGCCTTCATCCACTAAGAAAGAAGATGGATTGTATAAGGTTCCTCAGTCTTACAAATATCTATATTCTAATTCCAGATATTACCCTGCAGTAATTTACCTGTCAAATCCTTCTGCAGCTAAACATTTAGCAAATGCTAAGCCAGAAAACTTTTGACAGATTTTGAAAAATAGTGTATTCTTCTGCTACTCTTATTTTCTGAATTCCTAAATGTCAAGCTTACATCTTGATTTTTGGCTTTCATCTTTTGAAATATGAGGAACTTTAACAGCCACTTTTCTTTCATCTGAGAGTAAATCTTTTTTTAAATTCTCTTTTTGCTTTTTGAGTAACCAAAGATTCTGTGAGGTGTTCTTATGACTCAACTATGCAGCAGCCACGAGGTTTGTTATGAGATGATTTGCATGGTCACATTCTCAAAATTTGCCTGAAGTTGTAAAAGCTGAAGATCTGATGTTGTCAATTTTCATTCTGTCCTCAACTTATGGGTTTGGATCCAATCCCTCAGATCTGACTCAGCCATTGCATAAGCTCGTGGCAACCAGAAAACTCTTGAGCTGCTTGCTTACCCAGAATGCACCAACCCCAAGTACCCCAGATCTCATTTGCCGCTTCCAGCAAAAGACATGGTGTCCCTGTGCTTTTGAGTGACTCTTCATATAAGTTGAATTTTTTTCCCCTTCTTAAGGCTTTTTCTGATTCTAATTATATTTTCATTCCTTTCTGACTATTCCCTTATTTATCGTACAGCTTTAACTGTTAAGTTTCCTTACCCTTTTGCACTCAAGTACTTCTTGAGTACTATAGTTAGTACTCCCCCTTTCTGTACACTCTAGGGTATAATTTATATATATATATATATATGGTTCCCTATCAGAAGCCTGAAACACTATAAGCCTGAAAGTCAAAATCCTGAAAACTATAGACTGAAAATGCAAAATCTCGAAAATGCAAAATCCTGAAAGTCGAAATCCAGAAAACACAAATAATGCTAATATGTCATTATAAAGACACTAATATCTACCAACTGACCCTGACCCTAACCCTAACCCTAAGGTCCGTCACTATCGCACACTCACCTGACCCGCGCCCTAACCCTAACTCACTTAAACCGCCCCTAACCCCAATATTTGTCACTATTGCATACATGCCTAACCTGCGCCCTAACCCTAACTCACTTAAACCGCCCCTAACCCTAACATAAAACCAACCGCACACTTACCTGGACCCAACGCATGACCTAACACCACAGGGCTAACAATAGCAAAGCCACAATGACGTCAGTATGTCCATTTTGTGTTTTCAGGATTTTGCATTTTCGAGATTTTGCATTTTCAGTCTATAGTTTTCAGGATTTTGACTTTCAGGCTTATAGTGTTTCAGGCTTCTGATAGGGAACCATATATATATATATATATATATATATATATATATATACACACACATTTTTCTGTTATATAATTCCTTCCTTTCTGACTTCCTTTCTTCAGGATTAGTCAATGAACTACTTTAACATGGCCAACAAAGACAAAGTTCTAGCTGGGTTTAAAAAATGGACTAAGTGTAGTCACAAGATTCCTTTCTTTGATACACATACCTTATTTGTATATTGTTTAGGACTACTCCACCTCCAGGAAGCTGAAACGCAAACAAACACCAATCACAACCAATGTGTCACATAGTTCACAACATCAGTGTGCCACCCAGCAACAGCCCCTAAGGCAAGACAATGTACCTAACACTTTAGTCATAGGTGACTCTATAGTCCGGCACACTGATGTCCCTCTCACCAGGTTGAATAAGGAGAAAATTACAGTCAGCTGCCTGTCGGGTGCCAGGATCCGCCACATAACGCATGCACTCAAGTCACTCCACAACAAGTACAAATATGACTTTGTCATTGTCCATGTTGGAGTGAATGACTTGAGACGTACCTCCCTGGACTACATGAAAAGAGACATGGAAGAGCTCTTGGATCATGTGGCCCAGGCAGGTATGACCCTAGCCCTGAGTAGCATCCTGCCTTCGCCCAGAATGATACCACAATATAAGGATAAAATGATTGACTTCAACAATTGGCTAAGCTTATGGTGTCATTCAAAGGGGATCCAGTATCTGTCTGCCTGGGATGACATGATTGACAGACCACGATGCTTTGCCAGAGATGGTCTGCACCTGTCGCCCCTGGGATTCAGGTTACTGGCTAAGGCTCTTGCCACCCCTATAGTGCCTTTTTAGGCAAACTTCAAAGGACAAAACCACCACCGTAACAGGTACAGGCATGCAAAATCTGAAGGTAATGCTACTCAATGCTAGAAGTCTAAACCTCAAAATGCACTCTCTCGAGGCACTCCTAAAAATGGAGAACATCGATATCTGTGCAGTAACTGAGACCTGGTTCAAGGCTCCAGAGAGCACCCCTGCAATACCAGGCTACAACTCTTACCACACTTTTCTGCCACCAAACCAGGACCGAAACACTAAAGGTGGAGGAGTGTCAATATTCACAAAGGATATTCACACCACCAGGCTAGTTGGCCAACACAATGTGTCTGAAATTCTCCAAGTGCAACTAACACTAGGTAAGACTGCAATCCAAATTGTAGCTTGCTACAGATCCCCCACCATACCCCAAGATTCTCACTACACCTTTCTAAACATACTGGAAAATATTAAGATAGAACCAAACACCCTAATACTGGGTGATTTTAACTACCCTGCTATTAATTGGGAAAACTACTCATGTCCCAACACCTTTGTGCAACGGTTCTTGGAATTCATAAATTCCAACGCCCTGGATCAACTAATCCATAGTCCCACCAGGGCTCCAATATCCTAGACCTGGTCATTACCAACATGGGAAATCAATGCTCCATACCTATGGTCACCCCCTCGTTAGTCAGGTCTGACCATAAGCTAATCACCCTTAACATCCACATCCCACCCCCACCCCCCAGTAAAGAAACCACCATAAAAAACTTCTCCAAAGCCAACTTCATGCTACTCAAGTCAGAAGTGACAAACTTCATGACACCCATGCAGACAGGAACTGAAAGTTCAACTGCTGAATCCTACACTAAGGCACTGTACGAGCACATCCACTCATGCATGAATCGTGCTATCCCAAATAGAACCAAAATGCTCTCATCCAAAAAAGGAAGCCAATCTGGTGGTCCCCTGCCATAAACAAACTTTACAACAAAAGGAAGAAACTTTTGCAGAAAAGAGGAAAATCTCAGGATGCAAAAAACTCTCTTACTAGCCTCAGTAAGAAACTGAGATGCCTCATAAAATCCTCCAAAGCTAGTTACGAAAATAAAATTGCCAAAGATTCCAAAGACAACCACAAAGCATTCTATAACTATGTCAAGAATCTAAATGGCAATGCTCAGATCTGCTCTGAGCTAAAACAGAATGGCATTAAATATACTGATCCGAAGGATATTGCCAATATCCTGGCAGATCGATTCAGTGCCAACTTCACCCCCCTCTCACCCCCTAAATGGCCCATCTCAATACCGGAAGATTGCCAAATTCCAGTAATAACAGCCACACAGGTACAAAACGCACTCTCTAAAGCCAAGAATACAGCATCCATGGGACCAGATGACATCCCGGGCTGTGTACTACATGAACTACAATATGAACTGGCACCTCACCTAAGTGTCATGTTTAATCATAGCCTCACCTCCGGTTTCGTACCCACTGAGTGGCGCAGAGCTACAGTTATCCCACTCCACAAGGGGGGATCCAACTTGGATCCCGGAAACTACCGTCCCATCAGTCTGACAAGCCTTGTCTGCAAGGCCATGGAGCGTATTATCATGGAACTTATAAACAAAGACATTGGCAACCTTCAAACACTAGACCCCACCCAGTTTGGGTTTGTGAAGGGCCGATCTTGTCTCCTGAACCTGATTGACTTCTTTGAATCAGTCTCCAGAGCCATGGACAAGGGTAAGGTGGTCCACACAGCCTATCTAGACTTTGCCAAGGCCTTTGACACCATCTCCCACTCTGGAATCATAGATAAACTTACTAAGTTGGGCATTAATCCCTATGTCACCCAATGGGTTGCTAAATGGCTTACTGATAGAACCCACACTGTAAAAGTAGCCGACTCCAAATCCAGCTCCAGACAAGTGACAAGTAGAGTACCTCAGGGTTCAGTCCTGGGGCCGCTCTTGTTTGGCATCTACTTCTCTGAAGTACAGGTCAACACTAAGGGACTCTGGCTAACAAAGTTTGCAGATGACTGCAAACTGGGAGCCATTATTGAATTCCCAAATGATGTTGATACTCTACAAAAGGGCCTTACAGAAACAGATGCTTGGTGCCAGAGCCATGGGCTCAAGCTCAATGCCAAGAAATGTATTGTTATCCCCTTTGGGAAAAAACATGTATCCATGAATTACCATATAGGTGGCAGTACACTAAACACAGAAAGTGTGATAAGAGACTTAGGGACACAGGTGGACAGTGGTCTCACCTTCGATAACCACATTGCCACAACAGTCAGGAAATCCTTCTATGTGGCACACCTCATCACGAAGGGCTTTTCATCCAGAAAAAAGGAGGTCATTGTCCCACTGTACTCATCCCTCATTAGACCCATTATAGAATACAACACCCCATTTGGTATGTACCTCTCAAGACATCTGCAACAACTGGAAAGGCCTCAGAAATACCTCACTAAAAGAATCACAGGCCTAAAGCAGATGCCCTACACTGGCCGCCTTAAAAATCTCCAGCTATACTCTGTCGCATATCGTCTACTCAGAGGCGATCTCTGCTTAACATACAAGGCCATGTCAAACCCAGAGCTGTTGGACATGCTACACTTAAAGAAATCCCAATCCCTCAGAGCTACACGCTCCAGGGATCTAAACCTTGTCATCACAATAAACAAAACATGCTGGAGGGATAGGTTCCTGATCCAGAGACTCCCCAGACTCTGGAATAGATTGCCCATACATGTCAAGCAGAGTGCCTCTTTGGACCTCTTCAAGAGGAACCTTGATGATTGGATGGGAGAAAGGAAATTCACCCCAGGGATCACGTCAGTCACCCTGCTAGACAGGGGTCCAGGAAAGTAAATAATGTGGGAAGAAATAGCCAGGGAATTGTTATGGCTAGGCTTGTATAGGCCCTAGGGCTGATAGCCTAGTACCAACCTATGAACCTATGAACCTAAGGAGGACTGCTCCATTTGCCACTCCTTCAACCCAATATCTGTGGTTGAGTGAAAGAATAAATTTATTCTAAAAGGATTACTGCCTTCTTTTTCTGAGGCATTATCTGGAGCTTCCCCTGAAAAATTGAAAAAGACTGTATCTCCTTCTCCAAGTACTTCTTCAGCCTCAACAAAAACTTTGGAGAAGGCGAAGAAAAGGCCTCTTTCAGATCTGACTGATTCCTCGGATCCTAAAAAAAACAAACTTCTAAATTGTCGGATTTGACTTCATACTCAGATCCCAAGTAAAAATTAAAAAGGACCATCGTATCTGATCTCATCTTCACATCTGAAGCTTAAGAGACCTAAAGCCCTGTCTTATCAGACTTCTTCAGATTCAATGCAAAAACCTTCAGATTTGACGTCTGAGTTAAAACCTGTTCCAAGAACTAGATACTCTCCCTCAGTGGACCCTCTTCCTTCCAGGGTCGCTTCTCCTTTTTTGGAGAGGTCTAGGTTTCCTTCCATAATGTCCACTCACTCTTCCAGCAGCCTTATAGAGGAAGATGAGGAGAGGTTAGTTAAAAGGACTCTCTCAGTGCAGAGCATGTCAAGCGTCCTATTGGCTCCTACCCCTTTGGATCAGGAGATCCACTACAACCCCTTTGCAAGTTCCTCGTCTGACTCCCTACTCTGTCTAAGTCTTTTGATCCAAGTCATCCAGATTCAGCTGCATCAGATCCGAGAATGTCTTTTTCCCTAGATATGAAGCTTGCTCTGAGGTCTTTGGTTCCATCAGAACTGGAGACCTCTTGGAGCTGGGAGTGCCCTGTCAGGTCTTTGGTGTCGTAGTCAACTCCAAAGTTTTTGGAGCTGTCTATGCAGCTCAGGGTCTCAGCATGGGTTAGCTCAGTTCTGACTTCAGCCTTGGGGGATTCTACTCAGAGCAGGGCTTGCCCATTTGGATCCGGGGTCCTGTTCCTCTCTGGGGGGGGGGGGGTCTGCCTTTGAGGTCATGGAGAGAGCCTTGTCTGCTTTCATGGCAGAAACAGTTCCCTTCCTCTCATATTCTCAGTCTGCAGGCTTGCCATCTCTTCACTTGGAGTCTTGTCTGTCCTGTCCACAGAGTTGCCTGGTCCAGAAACCCCAGGCTCCCCAGCAGGATGTTCTAGCCTCTTCTGATACCTCCCCAGAGCATCCAACTGAGGAGGACCCTAAGAAGAGAATGTGCAAGAGGAAGCACTTAGACTCTCCAGAGGGTCCATCACAGAATATTCAGACTCTGATGAAGGTGAAGGGTCCCCACGGTCACCTCATGAAAATGTCTAATTTGGAGACATCCTTAAAATCCTGAAGCAGAGAGATGGCTGGAACCCCAGCAAGCCTTTGCCCAAGTAGTCTGTATTCCTGGAAGCTTTTGCTACCAGCCCATCTACCTCCTGGGTGATCCCACCCACTGATGAGCTCATAGAGTTGATCCCTCAGTGGGCATGGAAGTCCCTGGACACCACTGAACCAATCCCTTGGAGACCAGATAAAATTCTGACAGCACTAGAACACAAGCAGTTTTGGGCAAAAGTAGTGCCTGTTGATGCCATAGTCTTGGTGGTGGCCACTAAAAAAGAACTTGCTGAAGAGAGTTCCACTCTCCATCCATCAAACAAGGAGTTTTAGGTGATGGACAGATTTGGAAAGCATGTCTATGCTTCAGCAACCTTCTCCTTAAGGTCTCTAAACTATTTGCCACATTACACCAGGTTAAAGAGAGATCTGATTAAGAAACTCCCTGACACCCTCTCAGGATCCAATTCTGATGAGGTACAGGCATCTATGACTTCTCAGTTGGCTACCCTTCAATCAATTTCTAATTCTTCCATGAAGCTAATTTCGCATATAGCCAAAGGAACTTCAAGGGCAGTGGGTTCTGGTGTTTCCATAAGGAGGTATGCGTGGATACGCTTATGTGATTTTGTGGAGCCCTTCAAGTTTTTTCATCAATACTCCCTTTGATGGCACATCTTTGTTTGGCCCCAAAGTTAAAGATATGTTTTCCAGGTGTGAAATGGATGGAAAGAGCCTGTCTTCCATAGGCATCCATTTTTCCATGCCTTCTTCAGGAATCCGCAAGGTATTGGGAAAATATGGTTCAAGAAATCCCAGGGCCCTTTCCAAGCCACACGTGGAGGTGGTTTCCCCAGGGGGAAGAAGGGGGAACTCCAATGGTAGACACTGCCCTCATGGCAGAGGTGGCCCACAAAACCAAGGGTCCAGAGATTCTTTCTTTGATATACTCTTCCAGCGCTCCTGAAAGGAGGCCTGATTGCCACCCTGTGGAGGCAATTGGGTGTCATTTATCCCTGCACCAGACAGCCTGGCTAGTAACAACAGATATTTTCCTGACCTGTGTTCCTAAGGTCTGAACTCTTAGAGGAGTGCAAAGGATCATTTCCAGAGGTTATATATTACCTTTTTCCCTTCCACGTCCAATCTCAAAAAATATCCCCGATGTTCCACCTAGTCAGAGGGAACAAGCAGCAATTCAAATACAGAAGCTGCTAGAAACAAGAGGTATCTAAGAGATCCTGCAAAACCAGATAAAATCCAGAACTTACTCAAAGTTCCTTTTAGCGCCAAAGAAAATGGGAGTGGAGACCAATCTTGGATCTCAGCAACTTAAACAAATCAGTTCGGCACACCAAGTTTTGGATGGTTAGAGTGCAGTCCATTCTCCCATTTCTGGGAGAGGATGACTGGATGTACTTGTTACACCTTCTGGATGCATACTATCACATAAAGATGAACAGATGATCCAGGAGGTGCTTATGCTTCTGGCTGGGAGCCAGTTAGTATCAGCTCAGAGTTCTGCCCTTTGGTCTCACCACAGCCCGCAGGGTGTTCACCAAATGTATGGCAGTAGTAGTAGCTCATTTGAGACTCCAAGGATTCTGGATGTTTCCATATCTGGACGACTGGGTCATTACAGCCCCGATCTGGCATGAAGTAATAGAGGCAAGAGATTAAGTTCTCTAGACATGCTGTCATCTGGGGATAACAATAAACTATGAAAACTCTCATTTGGAGCCTACTCAAAATTTGGATTTTATAGAAGACTGTTCAACACAAAGTCAATGATAGCTTCAATGCCTCATTGAAGAGTTCAGACCTGAAGAACACAGGTCAGGCAAATAATCTGCAGTACCAAGGTTTCAGCCCACTTGGTCCTTCAGGCTGTAGGATTAATGGCAGAGGCAATAACTTTAGTACCTTTAGCCAGATTTTACATGAGGGTTCTACAGTGGATGCTAGCCACACAGTGGTCAATACCTTATCAACCCATGTCAACCCTGACATGTATTACTCAGATTTCCAAGAGAGATCTCAGGTGGTGGATTCAATCAGAGCAGGTTCAACAAGGCCATCCATTCATTCCCCCTCAGCCCAAGGCCATAGTGACCACGGATGCTTCCCAGTTAGGGCAGGGTGGGCATAACCTGGGGAAAACAGTCCAATGTACTTGCAAAGAGGCCAGTTTGCATATCAGTGTCATAGAGATGAGAGCTGTGCTTTTAGCATTGCAGGCCTTTCAAGAAGCTCTCCTCTCAGTGACAATTGCAAATCAAATGGACAACATGTCAGTAGTTTGGTATATCAAAAAAAAAAGGAAGGACCAGATTTTACCCCTTGTGTTGAGAAGTACTCAGAGTGTGTGTCAATGGGTGATCTCATCCAACCTCTGTGTCATCACAACACACATTCGGGGAAAGTCCAGTGTAATAGCAGACAAGCTGAGCAGGTACATTCTTCTACGTCATGAATGGTATCTCAACAAGGATGTGATGAATATGATTTTTCATCAGTAGCACCAGCCTTGCTAAGATCTTTTAGCTTGCCACCTAAACAACAAATGCAGCAGCTACTTTGCCCTGATCCTCCCCACAGGGGGAGTCAGGGAGTCACTGAGGGATGCTCTTCTTCATGACTGCCCCCCCCCCCCCCCCGGCCTGCTTTATGTCTACCCACAAATCCCGCTAATTTCCAAATTCTTGCAGAAAGCTGCCACATTGAAGAGCAAAGTTATCCTCATTGGACCTTTTTGGCCTTGACAGATTTGACTCCCCTTCCTTTGGCCTCACTTACTCCACCAACAGTGGATTCTGGATATGACTTCAGACATCCTGTCTCATCCGACAGGCATGAAACATCCAGACATACTAAACCTCAGGCTGACTGCCTGGCTTCTCCAAATTCTAATAATAGCTAGACAACCTATGCTGTCTTCCCCAGTCTGTCAGATACTTTTATCTTCCCATAAACCATCTACTCATAAACTCTGCTCCAGTAAATTGAGGAGATTTGCTTACTGGCCCATCAAAATAACATTTATCCCTTTTCAGCTTCTTTACATAGTATCCCTGAATTTTTGGCCTTACTTTTTAAAGAAGTAGCTAGCTCTTCCACAGTTAAAGTCCAGTTGGCAGTGATATCAAATTTTCACATGGGATTTGAAGTTGCTTCTGTTGCCTCCCATAGACTGTGCAAGAACTTTTTGCAAGGTGCTGTTCTTCTGAGGTATCCTTTTATGGACTCTACACCCCCATGGAATATCAGTCTGGTACTGTAGCAATTTACTCAACCCCCCCCCTTTGAACTTGCAGCTAAATGTGACCTTAAGTATCTTTCTTGGAAAACAATTTTCTAATAGCCATTACGTCTGCCAGAAGAAATTCAGAGATTCGGTCCTTGTCTTCAAAACTGCCTTATTTGGTCTTTCACAAAGACAGGGTCAGTTTACAAAATAATGCTTCCTTTCCCACTAAAGTGGTTTCAGAGACTAATATTAATCAGTCTATTAATTTGTCAGTATTCTTCCCCAAATTTACTAACAAAGGTGAATACATGTTACATTTATTGGATGTCCACAGGCAATTACATTTTACCTAAACAGAACTGAAAATATCAAGAAGACCGAGCAATTATTTTTTTCGTTTTCTGAAATAAAACTAGGAAAACCTGTTGCCAAAATAACTCTGGCCAGGTGGCTGACTGTTTTTCTTGTATATATATATATATATATATATATATATATATATATATATATATATATGGTTCTCTATCAGAAGCCTGAAACACTATAAGCCTGAAAGTCAAAATCCTGAAAACTATAGACTGAAAATGCAAAATCTCGAAAATGCAAAATCCTGAAAACACAAATAATGCTAATATGTCACTATAAAGACACTAATATCTACCAACTGACCCTGACCCTAACCCTAACCCTAAGGTCCATCACTATCGCACACTCACCTGACCCGCGCCCTAACCCTAACTCACTTAAACCGCCCCTAACCCCAATATTTGTCACTATTGCATACATGCCTAACCTGCGCCCTAACCCTAACTCACTTAAACCGCCCCTAACCCTAACATAAAACCAACCGCACACTTACCTGGACCCAACGCATGACCTAACCCCACAGGGCTAACAATAGCAAAGCCACAATGACGTCAGTATGTCCATTTTGTGTTTTCAGGATTTTGACTTTCAGGATTTTGCATTTTCGAGATTTTGCATTTTCAGTCTATAGTTTTCAGGATTTTGACTTTCAGGCTTATAGTGTTTCAGGCTTCTGATAGGGAACCATATATATATATATATATATATATATATATATATATATATATATATATATATATAAAACAAATTGGGCATTACCTTATTTATTTATTTTATTTCACATTTGTCGACCGGGATAGTCCGACAGAATATATGTCCATTTTCAGCAGAGGCCCGGGGAGAAAAGCTCCAAGATAATAATACACACTGAACATTTAGTAAATGCTAATTTCAAGCAGATTACAGTCATAAGCAATACCAGCATTTAGCACGTATAGTACTAACCTACTATAAAACACTTTACAAAACAATTATTTTCTAAGTTATATATACATAACATTACATTCAGGTTTAAGACATATTGAGTAGCAGTTATACAATTGACCCTTCCTGAAATATCAAAACCATTATGCGCTCATTCAACTAGAGCCATGGCTACTTCATCAGTTACAACTTCCATGGATGACATTTGTGCAGCAGCAACTTGGGCTACTCTCTATACCTCTGTTACTTATTACAAATTGGATATAGCCTCCAGATGTAGGGCATCATTTGGTTCAATGGTGCTCAGGAATATCCTTTCTTGAGTCCACCTGGGAATTTTGGTAGCTGGGGACTCTATCCCTTAAGTTGAGGACAAAATGAAAATTGACAACATCAGATAAAGAAGTTATATACTCACCATCATTTTTCATCTGTGTTGACATATTCATTCTTCCTCAACTCCCCTCCTACCAACCCCTGCCCTAAAAACTCCTGGAAGAGTGAGTGTTTTTAAGTATGGCACTTCCTTGGTATTTCTTTCTACTGCTATTAACAAACAAGATCTGAGGTACTTGGGGTTGGTGCTTTGTGGATAAGGGTGTAGCCTGAGATTTTTCTGGTTGCCACAAGTTTTTGCAACAGCTGAGTTGTAGCCGAAGGATTGGATCTGAACCCATAAGTTGCGGAAGTATGAAAATGGACAACAAAGATGGAATGTTATGGTGAGTACATAACTTCTTTTTATGAATGCTCTCCTTGATAGGTTTTACTTGGACCATCTGTTGCTGAGGTCCTGAAAAAAATGTGCCAAGGGAGGAAAACTGATACAAAAGGTGACTCAGATTTTTCAGCATCCTTTTCTCATGTTTGTTAAATTTTTCATCTGTAATTCAGGGTCCTTTTATTAAAAGCAAAATATGCAGTCTTAGCAAATTGTTGGTGAGCAGATGTTCAAAAAACAACAGCAAGGAGATTCAAAAAAGAAGGGTTGAGCTTTCCAGAAACAAGCAGATCCATCAAGTCAGAATGACTATCTAGAAAATGTAATCTCACCAACACACACACAAACATGTCTTGACAACCCTTTATTTTTTCCCCCAAATCTGGTTCTGTTTCCTTTTTTGGCAAGAGATAATCTCAGGCAAATGGGTTATAAGAATTATCCATCAGGCTTACAGATGGCAGTGGGAATCTTCCTCATCCACCAGATCAAAACTTCTTAATTTCTTCCTGCAGGCTGAAGGGGTAATAGACCCTGTTCAAGGATGCACCTGACACCAAAGAAAGAAACTTCATGGAGACGAGTCCTAGACCCTTCCTTTCTTAACCAGTTCCTAGTTCAAAATGCTGTCCCTTCACAATCTGCTACGTCTCATCTCCCATTTCAGTTTATTTTAATAACTAAATTTAAAGGATGCTTATCATCACATTCCAATCATAACAATCTTCAAGCATTGCTTAAGATTTCCTGTGCCTGGATTACACTTTAAATTCTGTGCATTACACTTTGAGTTATCTACTATTCCAAGGCTGTTTACAAAATGTCTAGCTCTAGTGATAGCTTATTGCTGACTAGAAGTTATTCACATTTTTCTTATTTAAACAATCTGTTTATCTTTGTAAATGTTTTTCAGTGTGTCAGGAGTCTCTCCGTTGGATAAGAGATCTCCTTCCCAGGAGAACATTCAAAAGTGTTGTCTAATTACATCCCAAAGAATAGTATTCCTGAGGTGTTTTGTAGATACATCCCTTAAAAAAGCTTTTCTTCCACAGAAAAAGGTAGATCTATATGTAGATCTATTTCTGAGTTTTTCCACTCAGTCAAAGACTTCAGAAAGGGAATTTCTTAGGGTTTTAGTATCATTCATAGCATCCATGATACTTATGATTCCTCTAGCCAGACTCCACAAGAAAGACTCAGTGGTAACTAAAGTCTGTATGGTCCCAATATCAATGCTCCCTAACTTTTCAAATTCTAGTTTTAAGATTTGTGAAAAGGTAATTGCTTTGGTGGTGAGACCAATTTTGCCTGAATCCTGATCTCTCATTCTCCCTTCTAACTTCACTACAGTCTGTAACATCAGATGTCTCTGAGTTTGCTTGGACTGCTGTGTTTTAAGGTTAGAAGTGCAGGGTCTTTGGAACAAAAAGACAGACCAGAAAACACATAAATATCAAATAAAGTTTGACAGCAATAAATGCACTCATCTCTCTCAATCATCTGTAGTCTTCAGAACTTCTGTAAGTGATTACAGACAACACCATTGTAACATGGTACATAAACAAACAAGGAGGTTCCAGATCATACTGTATGTGCAGATTAGGCATGGTAGCCTAGGATATAGCAATCTAGCACAATTTCACTCTTCCAGCTTCTTACATTCCATTAGAGCAAAACGTAGCAGCAGACTAGATGAGCAGGACCAGGCTAGAGCCTCACAAATAGAAGTTGATTCATGGGTACTTCCACAATTTGATCCAGCTGTGGGGAACATGTTTTATAGATCTGTTCATCTCCATTAATAACAAACAACTGCAGAAATTATCCTGGTTGCCTTGCAAACAGTCCTTGTAATCAGATACATTTTCTTTTCCTTAGATGGGAATGATCCTTTTATGCCTTTCTACCCTTTCCACTGATATCCAGGATCATTCTCAAAATTCAGAAGGACTTTCCACAGATCATTGTGGGGACTACCTTCTGGTCCAGGCAACAGTGGTTCTCCCTTCTTTAGAAATTGGCCAGGGACAATTGCCACAAGCTACCTCACAGACTTGATTTACTCATACAAAATCAGGGTGATACATCCTGACCCTAAATAACTACAACCAACTACATATATGATAGGGTCTTAATACCTTTTAGGCACCTGTTTTCTATGAACGTGCCGCAAGTATTAATGGAGATAAGAAAGCCTGCTACTAATTGGCACTAAAAAAGAACCAGCACCCATTCAGAGCTAGTGACTCTCTAGTTTTACAATTTTTGTGTGGTCTGTCTTACACTTTTGTCAAGGTTCATTTTTGGGCCATTTCAGCATTTCTGCCCATGGATCCCCCTTTTTCAATATAGTCTGATGTGAAAATGTTTTTGAAAGGGGTTTTACATAAGAAGCCTCCCATAAAACTAGTAGCTTCTCATTGGCAACTTAATTCTGTGTTAGAGAAACTAGCATGTACTGCATTTGAACCAGCTGTGCTGGCTAACTTGAGGATCTTAACAAGGAAGAGTTTTTGCTGATTGCTCTGACTTCTGTAAGAAGATATCTGAATCACAAGCTCTTATGTGGGTCAACCTTCTCTCATCTACCATAGAAACATGTTTTTTTTTGAGAACTAATCCTCCTTTTATGCCTAAAGTGGCATCTGAATTTACCTTATGCCAATCCACCCGTGTAACAGTTTTCTTGAAAGAACCCAAAAATTAGAGAAAAAGGATACTTCATACCTTGAATGTCCATAGACAACTTAGGTACTATCTTGACAAAACAAAATATTTCAGAACTTCTGACCAGTTAATTTTTTGTGAAGTTGAAAAGGGACAATCTGTGCCAAAGCAGGCTGTTTCCAAATAGTTGTCTCAGACTACTTCCTTTTGTTACCACCACAAAAAAACGATTCTAGGCAGGGTCAAGTCTCACTCTAGCTGGGCATTTGGCTTCATCTATGGCTTTCTGGAAGTAGCTGGAGTCTAGAAGTGTTCAAGAAGCAGCAACTTGGCCCTCTTTGCATACTTTTACAAAGCATTATAAAGTAAATTCCTTCCCCAGGTGTAGGACATGCTTTGCTAGGAGCATTTTCCAGGGGCTCCTGGTTCCTTCCCCTTTCCCTTCTACCTCTGTTATTTTAAAGTATGGTAATCTACCCACATAGATAAAGCTACTGCAGCAGTCATCAATATGAAGAACATAGTACAGTTGTGTAAGAAACTTACTGTAACAGTAGATGTTTGAGTGATGACTGCTGTAGTAGCCACTTCCTCCCTCCCTCAATCCCCCCTCACCCCCATTGTTTTTGTGTTTTTTATATCAAGGTGTGAACGTGTATTTTTTTCTTTTCCTAGCTATGTCCTCTCAAGGCTAAGTCTCCCTCTCTCAGGTGGCATGAAAGCTCTGAAGGCTTAACTCCCAATAGTCTTAGCTCAAGTTGATTGGCCATGTGGAAGGTGCCCTGAAGTTTTGGATGCTGGCTGGTTGTTATGTCCTATAGAGGATATAAGCCATGTAGCTGAGGCTACTGCATCAGTGATCATTTGAACATCTACTGTTATGGCAAGTTTACTTAAACTTTGCTTATTATGTATATTTACTATATACATAATAAATGTCTTTTTTTTACTTTTATTTACTTTGGCAGTTGTAGCCCTTTAAGAAACTCAGTATTTCTTTAATATTAGATGTTTCATATTAGCGACAATTATTTTTAGTTTTGGCTAAAATGGGGACTTATTTTTTGAGGAAATGTACTGCCTATGCAATCTTTTATGAATTTAAATGAAAGTTTTGTGTGGAAAGTTATTTATTTGGGTAGGGAATACTACGCAGTGGAGGCAATCATTGGTGGTTATAGATGCAAAAGCTAAAGTTGATTTATTTTTCCTTAGAAACTGCCCATGCTCCAACTGAGGAGTCCCTTAAATTGCACTTAGCTGCTTGGAGAGCACCTCAGCAGGGCTTCTTACAGCATTTGCCACTTTAATTGAAATCTCCTAATCCTTAATAGTCTTGTACCCCTTGAGATCCCCAGTAGTATAGACCTAGCATGAAGCCCCCAATTAACCCACATCCTTCCTCATTAAAGTAAGCAAATTTACACCTAGTATTATGGATAGTCAGTTCTCCTCCATTTCTCCTACCAGCCTGATTGACATGAGTATCCTGAGGCAGTGCAGCAATTGCCTCATGTACATTGACACCCACTACTCCTAAACTACTCAAGCTCAATTTATGAGAGATGCATATATACTAAGAATTTGGAATCCTTGCTCTCTCATTCATAGAACAGTGATACTGAACAGTTTGTCAGCCCACATACTACACCTCCGGCACAAATCACATTGTCAGCACATAAGCCATCATACTCATAGGTACTCACCAGAAATTTATCTAAACACCAAAGACCTCCAAAACACAAACATGCTACACCTAATACAGTACCTACAGCACTCAATACACATAAAACCACAAGCACAAGTGTCTCACCTAGCAAGCCCCTAAGGCAAAGCACATCTAAACCAAATTTCTTGATCATAGGTGACTCTATAGTGAGACACATAGATGTTCCATTCACCAGGCTGGACAAGGAGAAAGTTATGGTCAGCTGTCTGTTGGGTGCTAGGATCTGCCATTTCACACATGCACTCAAATCACAAGTACTGTTATGACTCTGTCATAGTTCATGTTGGTGTGAATGACTTGAGATGTTCCTCACTGGACTATATGAAGAGGAGGGTCTACTTTGGAAGCTCCAAGTTTCGAATTTCATATGGTCGAGACCATAAGATCAAACTTTTGAAACTTTGAGCAGTTTAAATGGAGATCACTGTACAGTTCAGAATGAGAAATTTACCATTCTCTTCACTGCAGTGCGATCTTAGAGTTGGTATATTTAATTAGCAGGGCGGTGGAGGTTCATGGGGGCTTGCTCCCTGCATAAACATAAACAAAAATGTTGTTTTTATTTATTTTTTTATTGAGGTTTCCAACTTTCAAAACTTCTATGTTATTGTCTTGACCATATGAAGTTCGAAGTTTTGAAATTTCGAGTTTCCAAATTAGATCCAAAGAAAGACATGACTGAGCTCTCTGAATATGTGTCTCAGGCAGATATGTCCCTAGTCTTGAGCAGTATACTACCTTCACCTAAGATGATACCACAATATAAACAAAAAGTGATTGACTTCAACAATTGGCTTAGTTTTTGGTGTCATTCTAGGGGGATCCAGTACCTGTCAGCCTGGGATAACATGGTAGATAGACCACTCTACTTTGCTACAGATGGTCTTCGTCTGTCACCTCTGGGATTTCAGTTAAAGGCTAAGGTTCCTGCCTCCCAATAGTGCTTTTGTAGGTAATGTCACAACTACAAAATTCCCAAGGTAAAAATATCTTCAAAACACAACAAGGTTATGCTGCTAAACAGTAGGAGTCTAAACCTAAAACTGCACTCACTGGAAGCAGCCCTCACCTTAGAAGTTTCTGATATCTGTGCAATCCATACTCCTAAATACTTCATTTTATCATGTCCCCATATATAAGGATATTGCTGAGCAAATGTTTGTGTGGGTACATAATTTACCACTGTTGTGTTGGTTTTAGCTTCATTAAGTTTGCATCCCTAAAAGATTTAGAACAGTCTCATAATATTCCACAACACTGTAATGTCTCTTTCTGGTTTTGTCAGGTATAAAATAATATCATCTGCAAATAGAGACAGCTTTTCTTGACTACCATACCAATTATATCCTTGAATTTCTGAGTCCCTTATTTTATTTGCCAGTGGTGCTAAATATAATGCAGATAACAAAAGGGAAAGAGGACACCCCTGCCTGGTTCCCCTGCTCAAGCAGAAATTTCTTGAGGATCTTGTTTTGATCCTATCAGATATGGCTGAGTCAATACATTTGTATAGATGCTTATTCACAAAGAAACAATGGAGGGATATATGTATGCTTCCCAAATATGCAACAAAATCTAGAAGATTTAGGATTTTTGCTTGGAAATGTTTACATAGATATTTTGTATATGCCAAGTAGATTCCAGATAATTTTTCCTCAGAAAGCAAATGTTGGAGGTGTGACAGGGAAGAAAGAGGTAATTGAGAACATAGTTTCTGGGAGGGCAGTGAGTAGGCATACTTTAAGGATTCCCTGTGGGATGCACTGCCGGTTATCGGTTATGATGAGTGGACAAATTGATGTGACGAGGGAGATGATTTTTCTGAGCTATGATACAGAATCGGAATTTCCTAGACATGGTAAGCCCTTGCTGTCTCTAATTATGGTGGCTGCCAAAAAAGCAATTACTAGAAAATGGAAATCAAAATCTAAACCAGCTATATTAGAAGTAGTGACTATAGTAACAGAGATAAAACAACTGGAATTGAGATCTTTAGAAAAAGGTAGGAGCAAACTGCATAGGAAAAAAATGAAAAAATGAATTGTGGGAACTATATGTATAGGGAAGGAATGAGGTTTAAAAGAAGACAGGACATAAACGAGCTGTGTAATATTTGACTGAAAGCAACTGGGTAGATTATAAGTGATGTATAATATTTGCAACTGGGAGTGTGTCATTATGGTCTGTGATGTAAAATGCTTGCAACTAGGACTGTGTCGGTGTGGTTTGTTTTCATTTATATGAATGTATGATTCCTTATTTTGAAAGTGATGGTTTAATAAAAAATGTTTCTTGTTTAAAAAAAGAAGGGACAGGAATTAAATAATTTATGTAATGTTGCTTAGTTATATGATGTATATCAATATATGTTAAGCATAATGTTTGTTAATTTTAACTTGTTAATATAGTTTGATTACTTTTATATAAATGTAAATGTGTCTATGTCACAAGTGATAATTCAATAAAGGTGTTAAAAAAAGGAAAAAACAAGATCCTCAAGAAAGAACAAGCCTGTTTGGTGGGCATCAGCCATTAATATGTTATACTATAAGAGAAAGAAATTGCTGTCCATGAGCAGGATGGAATGGTCTCTGAATTGGAAGCATTTCGTACTTGGTTTAAACAAGCAAATAAGACACCTTGTAAAGCTTTCTAAAGCTAACTATGAATTTAAATTAACCTCCTTCACTAAGGATAACAATAAGACCTTCTTTTATCGGCATCAGAAACCTAAAAGGAAAAACCCAGATCTGAGAATAACTGGTTGTTAATGACACCAAATATACTGAACCCGCAGAGCCAACCTGCTAGCTGACAGGTTCAGTGAAAACTCTCCCCCTGTACCCATCACATATCCCCTAAAGCATCCTTTCTACCTGCCATCCATCTAGTATCTCCAAGGAGCAGGTCATAAATGCTCTCCAATGCCAAAAACGCAGCCTGTATGGGACCTGCTAATATCCCAGGCTGCATTCTAACTGGATTAGAACAAGAACTAGCTGCACCACTGGGTACTCTTTTTAACCACAGTTTAAGCACTGTTTTTGTACCTGCTGAATGGAAAACAGCAACCATCATCCCTTTACATAAAGAAGGCAATTCCACAGACCCTGGGAAGTATAGACCCATAAGCCTGACCAGCCTAATCTGCAAGGCTATGGAAAGAATAATCATGGCCCTTATCAAAAAAGATATAGGAGACCTCCAAACACTTGAACCACCCCAATTGGACTTCATTATATGGAGATTCGACTTCTTGAACTTGGTAAACTTCTTTGAGACAGTCACCAAAACCCTGGACGAAGGCAAATCCATGCATATGGCCTATCTGAACCTGGCCAAGGCCTTTGGCACGATTACCCACTCAGGCATCATTGATAAACTCACCCAGCTAGAGATTAACCCATATATTGTCAGGTGGGTTGCAAAGTGACTCACCGATAGAATGCACACAGTCAAAATAGGTGACTCTACCTCCACCAGCAGACCCGTAACCAGTGATGTTCCACAGGGATTGGTGTTAGGGCCCCTATTGTTTAGAATCTACTTCTCGATGTACAGGCTAAAACAAAAGGCCTATGGCTAACAAAGTTTGCAAACTGGGTGCAGACTGAGTCCCCAAATTATGTCAGCATCCTATAAGAGAGACTTACACAGACAAATGACTAGTGCCAAAATCATGGGCTAAAACTCAATGCAAAAAATGCATTATCATCCCCTTCAGCAAGGGAGACATGCCCTGCAGATTACCACAGTAATAATGCCCTAACCACGCAATCAGTGGTAAGAGATTTTGGCCTACAGGTTGACAGCAACCTTTCCTTTGATCACCACATCTCCACAGTGGTAAGAAAGGCTTTCTACATCACCCACCTCATAAGTAAAGTCATTGTGTCCAGAACAAAAGAAGTTATAACCCCCCTGTACTTTTCACTCATCAGGCCAATATTAGAGTACAACGCTATCTTTGGTATGTACCTTACCAAGCACCTGCAGCAACTGGAAAGACCTCAAATGTTTCTTACAAAGAAACTTCAAGGTCTTCAGCATATGTCATATGTTGACAGACTGAAATCACTGTCACTATACTCTGTGTCTTACAGACTACCCAGAGATGACCTCTGTCTTGCATATAAAGCACTCTCAGATCTTGCTGTAATGGAAATGCTACGCATTTGTAAATCAGATGGTATAAGATGCAGTCGCTCTAGAGAACTCAACCTAGTATGTGACAACAACAGGACCTGCTGGAGAGACAGATATGTCTTACAGAGGTTACCTCTCCTCTGGAACAAACTTCCAATTCAGGTGAAGCAGCACCCCTCATTGACCTTATTTAAGTGTAATTTGGATGACTGGATGGGAAACCGCAAATTCACCCTGGGAGTTTCACCTGTCTCCCTCTTGGGCAGGAGCAGTAGTTGTTGACTTAGTTCTATTTAATACCTTGATATTCTTTGGAACAGGAGTTGTACTTGGCTAGGCTTGTAAGGGCCCTAGGGTTATTAGGCTAGTAACTTCCTATGATCCTATGGGTATTGTAGGGTTTGTCTTCACGCTGTAACAATTATCTGCCATTTTTTTCTGTCAGACTAATTTTAGAGTAAAGAGATTTCTGACAGGAATTTAGTGTGCTGCTTATGCATTACAATGTTTTTGGTACATTGTATGTGTGTGAAAAATTAGGTGTGCTGTTTTCGAAAGCTATTTGACAGTTTATCTTCTGATTGATCTGTTGCAGCATTTCTAGCTGCATCTGTAGAATCTTCCTTGGTAACAACATGGATACTTACCCTACTCTTGCTGGTTTGAGCTCTGTACTTTCTAGAAAGAAAAAAACAACTTACCAGAGATTCCTTGCTGACTCCGTGGTCTTAGTCTTTGTCTCTACCAATGGTGGGTGACTCTGTATTTGCCAGTATTCATTCCTCAAGCCACTCACTTGTTTAGTCTTCTTAGCCACCATGAACCAGGGATCAGTCACATCCTCTTTGGCTGTTCCATTGTCCAGGTGAGCATAGGGCATAGGACATAGGAGAACCTTCTTTACTGGAGCATGGAGACATACTGAGGGGTGCTCAATGGTCCATTTTAGGACCACTACTCTTTAATACCTTCATCAATGACCTTTATAAAGCTCCCCACATCCAAAACCTCATCCAATATGCCAATGATCCTACGCTAATATCCACCTCCAACAATTTCTAAGATCTCCTTGCATTTACACAAAAGACTTTTACTTCTATCAAATCATGGCTTATTAGTGCACAACTTATGTTAAACCCTCCAAAAACTAAATATTTACTTTTCTCTACAAAATCACAAGACATTCATAGGTTCATAGGTTGGTACTAGGCTATCGGCCCTAGGGCCTATACAAGCCTAGCCATAACAATTCCCTGGCTATTTCTTCCCACATTATTTACTTTCCTGGACCCCTGTCTAGCAGGGCAACTGACGTGATCCCTGGGGTGAATTTCCTTTCTTCCATCCAATCATCAAGGTTCCTCTTGAAGAGGTCCAAAGAGGCACTCTGCTTGACATGTATGGGCAATCTTGACTTCAAAATCTTTGCTAAGGATGGTACAGAAATCGAAATAGTGAAAACAGCCAAACTGCTAGGCATAACAATAAATGACAAACTCACTTATGAACCACATATTCTCAATGCAAAAAAGAAAACACACTTTAAATTAGGCAAACTATATCGCCACAAACTTTACCTGGATAACCACACCAAAACAAAACTTGCCAGTACATTACTCATCCCCTCCCGTCTATATGGTAGTGCCATTTTTACTAACATCCACTTAACCCTTAGTAATAAACTTCAATCCTGCTATTATAAAATAGCCAGATTTGCCTCCAAAAAGCCTTATCGTTCACATCATTACCAAGCTATTACTGAATTGAACTGGCTAGAGTTTTCCTACCATCTCCACTATACCCAACTAACCTTAGCCCACAAACTAATCTTCAGACCCAATGACTGCCCAGTACTCAACTCAAATATACAAACATATGCTCCTACCCGAACACTAAGATCCTCTTGCAAAGAGCTGTTAACCATAACAAAACCCAGCAAAAGAGCTGGACAATGTCTGTACTCCCATAGCCTCACCAAATTATGGAACAACTTACTGTCCCAAATAACTCAAATTGACTGCAGAAAAACCTTTAAGACAGCACTAAAATCACACTACCTAAATAATCTGTCCTGCACTTGCCACACAAACAAACCATCTTAAAGATGGCCCATTAACTAAATATTAGGATTGTGCAGTCCTACAACTTTTTTTTACTTTAATCACACTACAGATGGTACTGTTTGAATGTCCATACTGTTCCACATGTGTAATTTTTATTCCGTCTCTACTTAATGACTCCTAATGCTTACGAATGTAAACTCTGTGCTGTGTTGAATTGTACTATGTTTGCCTCTAATATCCATAACATTTGTTTATACTTATGTTAAACTTGTCTGGTTTGTAATACTTGTGGAGCTTTTCTTTCCAGGCCTCTACTGAAAATGGGTTTCTGACCCAGTGGACTTTCCCAGTCAACAAATGTCAATAAATAAATAAATAAAATGCTGCTGGATGTATCCAGAAGAATGTTGCAGATATTCCTTCTCCAAATCAGTCACTGAAGATAGCTGTAAATAAAAAAACAAAAAGTTAAATATTTTTCATCAGAAGACATGGTATCTATAAGAAGAGATGATTTTCTTACCTTAGCCAAAAAATTGATGTTATGTGATCCTATCTCGCCTACATTCTGACTGATGGGTTCGGAGCCGATCCCTCGGCTCCGACTCGGCACGCTTATGCCAAAGAGCGAAGTCTCTTATTGGCTGAGCTTACTATATCCCAGGATGCACCACTACCAGTCCCCCAGATCTCGTTTGCCGCTAACTAGCAAAGACGTGGTCTCGAGCTGGCTGAGCTAAGTAGTGTCTTTTCACTAACTTTTTCTGTCAGAAATTTGCTAATTCTTTAACAAAAAGCTGTTTTAACAGCTACTCTGTGCTGTGTGTGTGTTTTGAAAACTTTTTGTAAAAAAATTTGTGTGTGATTGGTGTTTGTTCCGGTACAGGCTCCCTTGATCCATAGGGCCTTTCCTGTTGGTTAATCCTTTTTTGAACCTTAGGGGTTCTTGGATTCCTGTATACTTTATTCACTGTTGTATGTCTTCAGTTGGCCTTTATTTTAATTGGCTATCATTGTAAACGGCAAGTTAATCTTGTAGGGTCAGTCTTTCCCAACAAAGCTTTGTCTGTGAGAGAGTACTCAGTTTTTCTTATAATGTCTCAGGCTCCTAGGCCTTCGGGCTTCAAAAAGTGTTCTAAATGTAGTTTTAAAATGTCTATCACGGATGACCACTCTCTCTGTGTATATTGTTTGGGCGCCAAACATTTGCAGGAGTCCTGCAGCGTGTGTCACGCTTTTTCCTCGAGGGTCCTCCAAGAGAGGAAAAATAAGCTTATATTGAAAGGCCTTATAAAACCCTCTTTTGAAGAAGCTTTAGCATCCTCTCCTTCTCCTGCTAAAAAGAAAAGGGCGTCGGCTCCGACCAGTCCGTCGGAACCGACCGCCAAAAGACATAGGCAGGCTTCTCCTTCGGCTCCAAGGACTTCGGAGCCGAGGGCGGAACGGTCTGCCTCGATGCCTCCAGTCTCGACTCCTCTGGCTTCGGAGCCGATGGCTGGGGCATCAAGAGGTGGGTCACCTTCATCGGCTCCACTGGTCTCGGAGCCGATGAAGGTTGTCCGCTCAGACACTTCCTCCTCGGCGCCTAAGTCCTCCTCGGCACCGATGGAAACTAGTTTGGGTATTCCTTCGGCGCCGATAGTCATCGAGTCGCCTCGGAGCCGGTCCCCTAGCCCCTTGGGGCTGTTGGAGAGGCCAACTCGAACCCGTTCAGTATCCTCTAGGTCATCGAGGATGTCAGATTCGGACATAGACAGGGTGCTCCAAAGACTGTTCCAGTCCCCAGTCTTTCAAAAATTTGTTTCGGCTCTGACCCAATTGGCTTCGGAGCCGATAGCCCATGCCATTGCCATTCCTCCTCCGACCGCTTCGGCTCCGTCGGAGCAGGTGCTGTTCGAGCCGGTGGAGATCCTAGGGTCGGCTCCGACCCTTACTCCAACCCCGGCCTTCGGGTCCGAGTTTGGCACGCGGACTTCTTCGGCCGGACCCAGGGGTGACGTTTCGGGACCTATGCTGTCGGTTCCGAGCCTCCCTCTCGGTGCTTCGGCTGCGGGACTTCCGTCTGCTATCATGGCTCCGGGGACCGGACACTCCCAGGATTCTGGGGGTCCGGCTTTCAGAGCTATGAGGAGTGCCTTGGCCAAGTCTTCTTCGGCCATCTCTCCGGCTTTACCGGCACCTTCCCTGAGCGTGGAGACTGGGTCTTTGGCAGTTCCCCTGTCCCTAGGCAGCGGAGCCCCGGGGCCTGAGGTTACCCCCACTGGGGGTTCCCCTCCTCCTGAGGGTTATTCGGAGTTGTCTTCAGAGGAGCCCCCAAGGAAGAGATCGTGCAAGAGGAAGCACGTGGACTCCCCCGAGTCTCTTACATCGGACACTGATCTTGATGATGCGGAGGGGTCCCCGAAGTCGTCCTCGGATGATGTCTCATTCGCAGACATTTTAGAGATCCTCAAGTAACGAGGTGGCTGGATATCCAAACCCCCCTCTGCTGATGAGTCAGTGCTTCTCAAGGCCTTTGGGGCTCAGCCCTCCGCCTCCTGGGTGTCTCCGTCCTTCGACGAGCTCCTGGATTTGGTTTGTCGGAGGGCGTGGGAACATCCAGATACCGTGGAACCAGTGCCTTCTCGCCCTAACAAATTTTTGTCTGCCCCACCCGAGAAGGAGTTCTTGACAAAAGGCGTGGCTGTAGATGCCATGGTGGTGGCATCTGCTACACAACAGGACGTGGCAGAGGCTTCAACGTCCGTCCATCCTCCTAATAAGGAGTCTAGGAGCATGGACCGGTACGGGAAGCGCACCCTGACTTCAGCGGCCTTTACACTAAGGTCCCTGAATTATTTGGCACATTTTACCAGGCTACAGAGGGATCTGGTCAAGGAGCTGTCAGATTCCCTCTCAGGTAACCTACCTGAGCAGCTAGCCCAGTCGGTTAGCTCTCAGTTGGTTATCCTTACCTCGATTTCTAACTCGTCCATGAGGCTCATTTCATATGCGGCCGAAGGGGCGGGCAGAGCGGCAGGCACAGGCGTGGCTCTACTGAGACAAGCCTGGCTCCGTTTGTGTCATTTTATGGAGGCCTTCAAGTCTTCCTTCACGACGCTCCCTTTGATGGGTCCTCTTTGTTTGGACCTAAGGTTAAAGACACTCTTACCTGCTGTGAGCAAGAGGGAAAAACTTTATCTGCCGAGGTGCACGTTATTCCACTCCCTTCGGCCTTATCCCAAGGCTAAAGGAGGAGGGAAGATGTGGTTCCGCAAATCACGTAAGTTTTTCCTCAACAGCAGGAAGATTCCCTTCCAGAGGCAGAGGACGGGAAATTTTTCTGGGAGACGCCGTCCCAGAGGCGGCAGAGGGCCCCGCAATTCTGGAGACCGCGAGTCCTTTCGTGGCTCTTCAGCCTCCCACACTTCATGAGGGATTGCTCGGCTGTGCTGCTCGAGCCAGTCGGGTGCC
This sequence comes from Protopterus annectens, assembly GCF_019279795.1. Taxonomy (NCBI): domain Eukaryota; kingdom Metazoa; phylum Chordata; order Ceratodontiformes; family Protopteridae; genus Protopterus; species Protopterus annectens. The sequence goes on along the minus strand of NC_056727.1, from coordinate 662,881,638 downwards.
GCTTTGCCAAGCACCTAAAAGCCTGGGAGTCTATCACTCAGGACAGATGGGTGCTTCGGATTATTGCCGGAGGTTACACCATTCCCTTCACACACTCACCCCCACCGTCCAAAAAATCCCGGACCCACCACCCAGTCAAAGGGAAATTGCAGCCGCAGAAGGCCAAAGCTGCTAGAAAAGGAGTCATCCAACCGGTCCCCACAGACCAGATCGGATCCCGAAATTACTCAAGGTTCTTTTTAGTGCCAAAAAAGACAGGGGACCTGAGACCAATATTGGATCTCAGCAAACTAAACCAATCCGTCATGAAATCCAAATTCCGAATGGTCACTTTACAATCCATTCTCCCATTGTTGGAGAAGGATGTTTGGATGTGCTCCATAGATCTCAAGGACGCCTATTATCACATACCGATACATCAGGCGTCCAGGAGGTATCTGCGCTTCAGCCTGGGAGACAGTCATTTCCAATTTTGTGCACTGCCCTTTGGTCTCACCACAGCCCCCAGGGTGTTCACCAAGTGTTTGGCAGTAGTGACTGCTTACCTGAGGAGTCTTGGATTCCAAGTGTTTCCCTATCTGGACGACTGGCTCCTGACTGCCACCACCAGGCATCTACTAATGGACAACCTCAAAGCCACCATCTCCCTGGGTGCTACCCTGGGAATTACATTCAATTGGTCAAAGTCTGTCTTGCTGCCCTCTCAGCGCATAAGGTTCATAGGAGCAGAGATAGACTCAAAATTGATGCTGCTTTCTTCCTACCGAAAGGATTCAAACTTTACAAGGTCAAGTTCAAGCCCTGCTTTCAAGATCCAAAGCCCCAGCCAGGATGGTCCTGCAACCTTTAGGTTTGATGTCTGCCACGGTTCTCCTAGTTCCACTGGCAAGATTGCACATGAGGATTCTTCAGTGGCTGTTATCGACACAATGGTCCTTTCAGAATCTCCCCCTCAATCACCCCATTCTGATTACAGAAACGTGCAAACGGGACCTCCGCTGGTGGCTTCAGCCATCCAATCTGAATCAGGGAAGACCTTTTGTTATCCCTCCGTGGCCACCCTGACGACGGATGCCTCCCAGACAGGGTGGGGGGGGGCATTGTCTGGGCAGGTTAGTTCAGGGTTCTTGGCTTCCAGACGAAACCTTTCTCCATATCAATGTATTGGAAATGAGGGCTGTACTTCTGTCCCTACAGGCCCTCCACAAGTTTCTCCCTCAAGGCATTATCGCTATCCACACAGACAACATGTCGGTGGTCTGGTATCTAAACAAACAAGGAGGGACCAGATCTTACCCCCTTTGCAGAGAGGCCATGAGGGTGTGGGAATGGGCTGTAGCTACCAACCGTTTCTTGGTAGCGACCCACATTCCAGGGAAATCCAATATATTGGCAGACAGATTAAGCAGGACGATTCTCTCTCCTCACGAGTGGTCCCTGAATGAAACAGTAGCAGCTCAGGTTTTCAGAAGATGGGGGACCCCGTGCTGCGACCTATTTGCAACACCACAAAACGCAAAGTGCAAAAGGTTCTTCTCCTTGACTTCGCGTCAGGGGGAGGCAGCTATGGATGCTCTAGTCCAACCTTGGCCAACAGGACTACTTTATGCCTTTCCTCCGGTCCCACTTCTCCCCAAAGTCATCCAGAAAGCTTCTCAATTGGGGTCCACAATGATACTAATTGCTCCGCACTGGCCTCGTCAGGTATGGTTTCCCTACCTGAAGAAACATGCTGTGGACGATCCTTGGTTTTTGGATCTAACTCCGGATCTGCTGATTCATCAGTCGGGACGACAACACCAGTCCCTTTACACTTTGAAATTGACAGCTTGGCTCCTCCACTTCCGACTTTAGTCAGAAATCACACCTTAGACCCGGAAGTTATTCACATTTTATCTTCGGCCCACAAACCCACCACTAAGAAATTGTACCTCAGTAAGTGGAAGAGGTTTGCTATCTGGGCTCAACTCAGGGGCTTAGACCCTATCACTGCCCCGATACCAGAGGTTTTGAAATTTTTAACATCCTTGTTTAATCAAGGATCTTCAGTCGCTACATGTGAGTTAAAATATCTGTCTTGGAAAACTGCCTTCTTAGTTGCAATTACCTCTGCAAGAAGAGTTTCAGAGCTTCAAGCCCTATCTATCAAACCACCGTACTTGATTTTTCACAAGGATAGAGTATCACTTAGGCCTAACTCATCCTTTGTCCCAAAGATTTGTTCTAATCTCTGTCTCCAACAATCTCTAGAGCTACCAGTTTTCTTTCCAAAATTCTCCAACGAGGCGGAATACACCCTCCATAAATTGGATGTTCACAGGCAATTGCGCTTCTATCTAGACAGGACTCAGCAAATTCGAAAATCAGACCAGTTGTTTGTGTCCTTTTCAGATAATAAATTGGGTAAAACCATCACTAAAGCTACTATCTCCAAATGGATTAGAGATTGCATAACTCAGGCTTATTCCTCTTCAAATAAGCAACTTACAACGTCTATCAAAGCTCACTCTACCAGAGCTATGGCTACTTCTATTGCTTTTCATTCCAAGCTCGCTATTTCTGAGATTTGTGCTGCGGCTACTTGGTCCAACCCGCACACTTTCATTTCCCACTATAAATTGGATGTGGCATCTAAAGGGCGAGCATCATTTGGTTCCACGGTACTCAGGAGTGTTTTCCAGTGAGCCACCCAGGATTCAGGTGCTAGGGACGCTGTCCCATCAGTCAGAATGTAGGCGAGATAGGATCACATAACATCTTTTAGTTATGTACTCACCATAACTTCAGATGTTTGGGATCCATCTCGCCTACATTCCTAATACCCACCCTCCTTCCCCCTGCCTTGGAGATCAGAAGAGATTGAACGGTTTTGAGTTCTACTGTTTTTATCTTGTTTCATCTGACGATGTTATATAAGCAGTGCGTGCATGTGTGCATGTATGCGGACAAACTAGATCTGGGGGACTGGTAGTGGTGCATCCTGGGATATAGTAAGCTCAGCCAATAAGAGACTTCGCTCTTTGGTATAAGCGTGCCGAGTCGGAGCCGAGGGATCGGCTCCGAACCCATCAGTCAGAATGTAGGCGAGATGGATCCCAAACATCTGAAGTTATGGTGAGTACATAACTAAAAGTTACAGACATTCAATCATGGTATATAGAATTCAGTACCTGTAAATCATGTCACTCAAAATGTTCCTGAGGAATATATATCAGATGCTTCTGATATAGACAAAGAGAGATATGGCTTTCTCTCCTGCAGACTCTCAAGCCCAAAACTGTTATTTTGAGGAAACTTGGTCCTCACAACCTCCTTTGGTGAAATTTTCTTTTTCTCAGATTGTTGCCAAGATACATGAGGTGCTTTTATGGAAATAAATGGATATTCCTCTTAAACTGAAGGTCATTTTATGATATGTTACAAATGGATATGCCTTATTCTATGCCTATTCATCTTCTAATGCCAGCCCTAGAGGATGTATATAATGCTGCCTGTAACAACCCTGATTCATAATCTTCAACCCCCAAAAAAGCAGATAGGATCTGCAAAGTTTCTGAAACTAATAATCACTTGATCTGAAGTAGTTTACTTAATTTGGTCTTCAACCTGTGGGATACCGGATCCGTATCGGATCCGAGCCGGCAATCTTACTAGCATCTGCTCTGAGTTCCAAGCTCCTCCCCTTACCCATAATACACCAACACTACCTTCGAACTCCCAGATCTCATTTGCCACAGCTAGCTGAAGCATCGTGATCTTCAGTGCTCCGAGTAGTAAGTGGGTATTAACTCATTAACCCCGAGTACCTTCTCATGGCGCATCTGTGCTTAACACCGAGCGCGCCATGAGAAGATAGTAATTGCAAGCTGTTACCCCCGAGTGCCTTCCACAAGCGTGAGTAACTCTATTGCAGATTTCTAGCTGACCTTAATGTAAAACACGCTGAAATCATAACTGAACTTGTAATTTATCTTATGCAGTTATGATTCAGCATGATTTTACATTAAGGTCACATTAAACTTTTAATCGAAAATTGCCTTCGAAAGTAGTTGATAAAGCAAGTGGTGGCAGCCAATCAGATTGTTGCAATCCAAGCCACCACTTGCATCACACCTCCATCCCCAACATTATTTTCCTTTAGTTTTTTATGAATAAATAGAGGGTCCAGCAGCAGGTATTTATTTTCCTTCTGCAAATATTTGGCGATTTTACCTGCTACTGGATCCCTGTTTTATGTGGGGACTCATGCATTCCACAGATGACAGAGCTACAAAGAGTTTCCCGGTTCGGCTTACAATGTGTTTCCCGGCTCAGCGTACAAGGATTAGTGCATTTGCAATTACTGCATGGTAATGACTGCTTGAAGATAAACAATTAGTGTGAGGTAGTGGCTCTCTTCTATTTTTCTGTTAATAGCAGTACTTCATAACACTGTCTAAATGTTCATATGGTGTAGCTCTCGACTGTTAACCCTAGGATGAGTAGGCTTGTCCACTTTGTGTTCTGCATGAATGGTTCTGCAATAACCACATTCCGATATTTTCCACCTGTTTTGTTGCACTGAAACAGATAAATCAAAAACATTTAGCTGTAGAGTATTCACTCATCGGTCTGGTAACTCGACACGGTAAAAATAACTGTCAAGTCATTAGCGGACCCGCGATCTGATGTGCTGTCCCCTAACCGAGTCTGTTTTATATAGTTTGTTGAGCAGGAACCACAGGATGTTATAGTAATTGTTAAAATGTTTTAATATAACATTCTAGATATGTTTTGAGGTTAGAGTGCTGAGTTATCACTGTATAAAATGTTTCACTTAAAATTTTGTGTACACAGAAACTTTGTCTTTAACAAATCATGTTGCAACCAGTCTCCTAACATTAACCGGAAGGCAGTGCCATGTGTCCATATTACATTGCAGTCATTTGCCACTTGTTATCATGTTACGTTCTCATGTTCTTATATACTTCATGCCTAGTTACATCTGCTACCTATATGTCTCCTTGAAAATTAACGAACATTTTTTTCTGCATTCATGTGCATATCAATGCAACTTTATTTTAGAAGAAGCACATAACAGATGACACGAAGGCTGCCAGAAAAGAACCAGCACAGGAATTAGAAATTAGTCCTTTAAAAGTGCTGACCAGAGACCTGTACACAAAATGAATTTAACCAAGAAGACGGCACAGGAGCGGCGGATGAATAAAACAAGCTGTTTTTAAAGTGCAAGAAAATGGCACCGGAATGGCAGACGAATAAAACAAGCTGTTTGCAAAGTGCTTTCACTTGTTTTATTTGCCTGCCACTCCAGTGCCATTTTCTTGGTTGAAGAAGTTTGTTTTTCTTGTGTGTCCAAAATGAATTTACCCAGACAGTTATCTTGGTCCCGAGGCAATTCTTAGCCATTGACAGCTTCTTAGAAATGCATTGCGATGAACTCAGCACACTCAGCGCTAGCAGGTTCTTCTGTGCAGTAACATCTGCATGTTTGAAGGGTGAAAATACCCTGCAGTAGTAAGACTTCTAATGGCTAGGTTATTTCAGGATGAAGTAACTGGGGGTTTCCTTTACCTTATCCATGAGCTGCAACCATTTAGCAATGATGTTATTTGTCTTTGGCTGATGAGCTAAAATAAAAATATCTAATCATCATTTTCATCAATATTGCCAGGTTTTGATTTATTTCCTTGGGACAACTCCAAAATCTGTACAGCAGAAAAATATTTTCTTTATTTTTCTCCATCTCTATGTCTCCATCTTATACACTCTCAGTCTATGTTTTCCTAGTTTGTTGTAGGATAATGGAGAACTCTGATTTTTCTATTGACATTGAAATAAAACAACATGCAGCATTTTTTTCTCAGGGCACTTTAGTTCTGTCATTTTTTTTTCTGGCAGTGTGAGATATGTTACATCTTTTAAAACTATTACTTGGTTTCCTATACAGCTCCATGGTGACTGCAGTGTGTGTGGTAAGACAGTGCTGGCTTAGTTATAAAAGTGATATTTATAATTAAAATGTTCTTATGTATGAACCGTAGTATAACAAGGTTATTTTTCTTTCAGTTTTAGAGCATAACCAGCGTGCGCCGTGCATTACAATAGTTTTCTGCTAACAGAATTACCAATATCCATTTGCCTTAGTTGTTTCATTTAAATAATTTTCTGGCTTAATTGTACAAGGAATGTAGTAAATTCAGTGCCAAGATTAAAGTATAATTTAGCAGTAATATAGCAATAACCCTATGTGTTGTCTACCTTTAAAGCACTGTAGGCTTGAAAGTGACAAGGCAGCTCAGACACCTAGCACTGGAAGAATGGAGCAGAAAACAAATGGCACCATACAATTAGCTTTATACATTTAGGCTGATGGTAGTAAACAGAAATGAGACTTGAGATTGTTGGCGGTGAAATTTAATGACCTGAGACTCAAGATTGTTGAAGATGTCATTTAACAGGAATTATAACCATTCAGTTAAATGTACATTGTTGAATATCTTCAAGTATAAAACTCAACAAAGACCACCACGCCAAAAAGAGACTGTGCGTTACCAAATAAATGTATGAGCAACAAAACACGTACAGTCCCAACACAGGAACGGCAACAGCAACTGTAAAAACCAAAGTATTTATTGTGTAAAAATACAGATGAGCACTTTCGCGTATTGCTACGCTTCTTCAGATCACAAAATAAAACAAATTCATCCTATTTAAATATAACCCAATTATCTAATTAATTCAAACTCTCCAATAGGCATTGTGTATGGGATTAATCCATTGATTAAACACACCTTAAGAACTTCTCTTTCAGAGACAACAAAAGACTCATTGCACTAAGAAGGTTAACACATGAAATAGCAGCAATAGTGGTATGCAAATGAAGATAAAAACTTTCTCTAATGCTTCGAAAGTTAATAAACAGAATCTAACACACAGCTAACAGATAATGAAAACTTATTACATATAAGCCTAGCTGATTTTCATATATATAAAAACAAAAATGAAATACTATATCTTCCAATGAATTTAAAACATGTTTTAAAAAATATATATGCAAAAAATATAAAAAATATATATATGTATATATGATACTAAAAATTTTTAATAGATATGAATATAAATAAAACATCAATAGCTATTAAAATACAACTTTATCTACGGGACTTTAATACAGATCGTAAGGAAACATAAGTATTAAGACCTGGTGGGTAATGAGCTCTTAATTTAAAGACCCACTCAAGTTCTTTACTTTCCAGAAAACTCATGTAATCTCCCCTCCTCTGACTCTGAGGGATAATTTGAAGTACTCTAAATACAAAACCATGATCATTGTGGATAGAAACATGCTTAGCTAAAGCATTTAATTGATTGTTGTTCCTGATGTCATATATATGATTGTAAATCCTATGTTTGAACTTTCTTTTGGTCATGCCCACATAAAATACAGGACAGGTATGACACGTTGCTAAATAAACAAGTCCTGATGTATCACAATTGGCATAGAACCTAGGGCTAAAAGAAAAATCCAACACTTGATGTGTAAAATCTTGTACTGTCGATATATATCCACAATAATTGCAATTCTTACATGGATAAGTCCCTCTTTCTTGTGATGTATTGGGGTCTAATAAATTAATATCTCCTAATCTAGTACTATGATCAATACATAGTAATCTTTTTAAATTTTTGTTATTCCTATAAACAAATCCAGGGGTGGACCCCACTATGTTCGCTACTTTATCATCTAAAGTTAAGACACCCCAATGTTTAGCTATAATTTTGTTGACTGCTAAGCTATCATTCGTATATGTAGTTACAAACATGATTTTATTAAGAAATATGTTTTTATTCTCATTTCCAAAACCTATTTTTCTAGTAGTTTGAATGTTAAGATCCCAATCTTCTCCCAACACTTCAGCTCTAACCTGTTTCACTAACTTAATGTCATAGCCCCTCTCAATAAAAATCAGTTCCATCTTTTCTAATTCCATAGTCAAATTTATGGGATCTTTACAGAGTCTCAAAAGTCTCTGAAATTGACACTTCACTATTCCTTTAAAAATGTGGTGAGGATGCATGCTATCATATCTTAGTATAGCATTCTTCCAGCAAGCCTTTCTGTGGAGAGAAGACAGTAACCTGCCATCTCGAATGCTTAGATTCACATCAAGGAAACTTACAGTGTCATGTGAAGTTTCAATAGTGAATCTTAAGAAACTAGTAGTAGTTTCCAAATAAGCCACAAACAAGAGAAAATCTTGCAAATTCCCATCCCAAACGACAAAGATATCGTCCACAAAACGTTTGTAAACCAGGCATTTTTTGAAGGAGTCATGGCTAAATAAAAATTCCTTCTCCCACTGGTAAACCACTAAATTTGCATATGTATTCGCGCAGGGGGTGCCCATGGCAACCCCTGCTAATTGTAAAAACATACGCTCTTTAAAACAGAAAACATTGTTGTTTAGAACCAACTCTAACAACTGGCAAACCAGTATCTCCATATTACGATCTACAGATGGTAAAGCCTGGAACAATTCTCTAATGGATTCAATGCCCTTGTCGTTTGGAATGGAAGTAAATAAATTCTGGACATCCATAGTTATTAAAAGGTGTCTATCCCTACATAATTCAACGTCTAGGGTATCCAAAAATTCCAGAAGCTGATAAGTGTCCTTCAAGACAGTCGGAATGTCATTAACAAGAGGTCTCAAAAGCTTTTCCAGATAAATAGAAATGTTTTCCGTACTCCATCCATCTCCCGAGACTATGGGACGTATGGGAGGTGGATATACCCCTTTATGCATTTTGGGTAGTCCTTTTATCACTGGAAGTTGGGGGTAGGCAGTGTAAAAGAACTCATACAGGTCCTTACTGATCTGGCGACACATCAATAAATCATAAAGTGTGTCGTTAATATCACTAAGTATTTTATTTAGAGTCTTTTCATCTATGCATTTATATGTAGAGTGATCACTAAGCATAGTCTGCATATAACTATCATAATCTTCACTATTAAGTAATACAATGCCTCCCCCTTTGTCTGCGGGTCTGATAGCGACAGAGGTATCGTGAGATAGCTTCCTTAGAGATGTGTTTTCTTCTTTGGACATATTAAAATATAAGCATTTCTTATTGCCTTTCAAAAAATAGGTGTATAAATCCCGTTCACATAATTTAACAAAACTTTCCACAATGCCAGGTAATGAAGGAGAAAAAGTACTTTTGCGCTTAAACAAATAAGCGTCTGGTGAACAAGTTTTAATAGACAGACTCATGTCATCTTTATAAAACAATAATTTAATAGCTATATTCCTAGCGAAGAGACGTAAATCTGTCAACAAATTATTCAATGTACTGCCTTGAGAGGGGATAAAGGTAAGGCCTTTATCCAAAACACTGACATCAGTCGAACTGAGTACCAACCTTGACAAATTGAAAAATAAATGTTCAGTTATCTGAACTTCCTTCTCTGTTGGTGGTAGCTCTCTCCGGAGAACTTCCGTTTCCTCCTGTCCCAACTTTGCGACCTGTTTCTCGGTAGAGCTGACTTCTTTATCGGTAAAGGTAAAAAATTCGAACTGCAGGGTAGGGCTCCATGTTTCCTTACAGCTCCTAACTCTCTCCTGGATATTGTGGCACAATCCGCTTTCTGGTTCGGTTGCGGTGTGGAGATCGCATTTGTTGCCTCCGTAGAGATGGGAAGCTCCGGTGGAGTAACAAAACTGGTTCCTGACGTCCGCCCGGAACTCACTGTTGCAACATCCCTGGGTATGGGACTCACCAGATCAGCGTCAATTAACGTGGTATCCATAGCAGCAGCAGTAGCAGGTACATTGTGTGTAGAGGTTGTGTTCTCAACCCTCCTCGCCCAAACAAACACGTTGCCATCTAAGAAGTCCTTATAATCGCATTGCAATTTCTTTTGTTTGGTCTGTTGTAGCTTAAGAGCATAGGAATCTACCTGTGCATATAAATGGTCAAGTCTTTTTAGGCACGAATCACTGTTAAAGCTGCTGCGTTTATCAGTATTTGATTTATCAACTTTTAGCATCAGCTCCTTTTCTAGCGGAGTGAAATAGTCAATAATTAACTGAATATATTTATAACTTGTTTCAAGATTAATCTGTTGCCATGATTTAAGTAAAAGAGGATGCTGCTCTCCATAGGAGGGCATGCAAAGAACTCGCATGCCCCTCGGAACCAGTTTAAAATGCAGACATGCCTCTAGATGTCTGCGCTGCCATATTAACCGTTGCAATTTATAAAGGTCATTCTCGAGTTGTCTCAATAAATGAAAAAACTGTTCGGAATTACCTATATCATTGTTATGAGCAACAAATATATGATTCTGTAAATCCAAATCCAATAAAGGGTTACTAGTGCTGTTAACAATATTTGTCCATTTGCTAGAAGTAAGACTCACCCTCGGGCTCGGATTATAATCTAGTTCAACTTCTTGGTTTGCCATCTTGTGCGGAAAGGTGGCCAAAAACAAGTAGAGAAACTCAACAAAGACCACCACGCCAAAAAGAGACTGTGCGTTACCAAATAAATGTATGAGCAACAAAACACGTACAGTCCCAACACAGGAACGGCAACAGCAACTGTAAAAACCAAAGTATTTATTGTGTAAAAATACAGATGGCGCTTTTTATTGCTACGCTTCTTCAGATCACAAAATAAAACAAATTCATCCTATTTAAATATAACCCAATTATCTAATTAATTCAAACTCTCCAATAGGCATTGTGTATGGGATTAATCCATTGATTAAACACACCTTAAGAACTTCTCTTTCAGAGACAACAAAAGACTCATTGCACTAAGAAGGTTAACACATGAAATAGCAGCAATAGTGGTATGCAAATGAAGATAAAAACTTTCTCTAATGCTTCGAAAGTTAATAAACAGAATCTAACACACAACTAACAGAAAATGAAAACTTATTACATATAAGCCTAGCTGATTTTCATATATATAAAAACAAAAATGAAATACTATATCTTCCAATGAATTTAAAACATGTATTAAAAAATATATGTGCAAAAAATATAAAAAATATATATATGTATATATGATACTAAAAATTTTTAATAGATATGAATATGAATAAAACATCAATAGCTATTAAAATACAACTTTATCTACGGGACTTTAATACAGGACTTTAATACATCACAAGAAAGAGGGACTTATCCATGTAAGAATTGCAATTATTGTGGATATATATTGACAGTACAAGATTTTACACATCCAGTGTTGGATTTTTCTTTTAGCCCTAGGTTCTATGCCAATTGTGATACATCAGGACTTGTTTATTTAGCAACGTGTCATACCTGTCCTGTATTTTATGTGGGCATGACCAAAAGAAAGTTCAAACATAGGATTTACAATCATATATATGACATCAGGAACAACAATCAATTAAATGCTTTAGCTAAGCATGTTTCTATCCACAATGATCATGGTTTTGTATTTAGAGTACTTCAAATTATCCCTCAGAGTCAGAGGAGGGGAGATTACATGAGTTTTCTGGAAAGTAAAGAACTTGAGTGGGTCTTTAAATTAAGAGCTCATTACCCACCAGGTCTTAATACTTATGTTTCCTTACGATCTGTATTAAAGTCCCATAGATAAAGTTGTATTTTAATAGCTATTGATGTTTTATTCATATTCATATCTATTAAAAATTTTTAGTATCATATATACATATATATATTTTTTATATTTTTTGCATATATATTTTTTAAAACATGTTTTAAATTCATTGGAAGATATAGTATTTCATTTTTGTTTTTATATATATGAAAATCAGCTAGGCTTATATGTAATAAGTTTTCATTATCTGTTAGTTGTGTGTTAGATTCTGTTTATTAACTTTCGAAGCATTAGAGAAAGTTTTTATCTTCATTTGCATACCACTATTGCTACTATTTCATGTGTTAACCTTCTTAGTGCAATGAGTCTTTTGTTGTCTCTGAAAGAGAAGTTCTTAAGGTGTGTTTAATCAATGGATTAATCCCATACACAATGCCTATTGGAGAGTTTGAATTAATTAGATAATTGGGTTATATTTAAATAGGATGAATTTGTTTTATTTTGTGATCTGAAGAAGCGTAGCAATACGCGAAAGCGCTCATCTGTATTTTTACACAATAATTACTTTGGTTTTTACAGTTGCTGTTGCCGTTCCTGTGTTGGGACTGTACGTGTTTTGTTGCTCATCTTCAAGTATAAAGATGAAGCACTACAAAAATTATGGTGATGTAATGTATAGTTAGAAATCACCAATGGGAAAAATGTCTGAGCTGATCTATTTGTTAGAGTCATTGTGGTACAAATATGGTATAAAAAGCTCAGGCTTCAGAGATGATTATGATAAAGTTTTTTTTTTTATGTGTCCAGCTTTCAAGTGTGTACTTGAATTAACTGGGAACAAATGGCAGACTGTAAGCGCATCTCTTGTGCACAGACCTCTTCAGGTCACCACACAGATTCTCTATTGGCGTTAGGTCTGGGCTGTGGCTGGGCCATTTGAAAACTATTTTCTTCGAGTGAAGCCATGATTTTGTGATTTGGATGTATGCTTGGGGTCACTGTCATGGTGAAAGCTGAAATACCTCTTTATCTTGAGCTTTCTAGCAGACGCCTGAAGGTTTTGGGACAAAAGTGACCGGTATTTGGAACTGTTCATAATTTCCATTTTGGAATTGTGGCCAAAAAGTTCAACCTTGGTCTCATCAGACCAAAACACATTTTCCCACATGCTTCAGACAAAAGATTGTGCATACCTCAATATTTTACTGAAGGGGTTGCTTGGGTGAATGTCTCAGGGTGGTGCATTTGTATACCTGGACATACTAATGAAGATGTTCCTTGAGGAAATACTTCTCAGGTTAACAATACTAACACTATAAACGTGTCCCTGGTTATGTAGAAATGTTGGAATGATGGATAACAGGGACAGTGCTGATCAATATATCCTAACAGGGACAGTGCTGATCAATATATCCAAACATTCTGAACATATATTCTGATTTAGTCTTTCTACTGAATAATGTCTGGGTGGTATGAAAGGCTTAATATTTTATTGCTGAGGCTTCAGTGGTGCAGTGGGCAGAATGAAGCACTTTCAGTGGTCCGGGTGCATATATCAACATTTTATTCAAGGGATCGCTTGGGTGACTGCTTAATTTTTTTGGTTGCACATACTAGGAAATGCAATTGATGTGTTTTTTGGCAAAACGTTTCATTTTGGTGATTGTGCATATTTCAACATTCTCTCAGCTGATCTATTTGCTAGAATATTGCAGTACAGATGTGTTGTAACAAGCATAGGTTTTAGTCATTGTTATTATCATTTTTTGTTTATGTATCCAGCTTTCAGGAATCATTTATTACCTGTTAACAATATGCACATACTTTATTGAGGAAAACTGATGCTAGTTCTGTCTGAAGAAATGTTGGAATGATGCATAACAAAGAGTGCTGATAAATATATCTAACTGTTCTGCACGTATATTCTGATTCAGTCTTTCTTTCTGTTGAATAATGTTGGGGTGGTATGAGAGGCTTAGTTAAATATATTTTACTGCTGATTTTAGCATTGCTCAACCAGTATTTTGGATAATATTTCTACCTTTTTCAACTGTGTCTTATTGTAACCAGAGGGATGGTTAGGTGAGATTACATGAATTACTACATTTTGGACTAATTCTTACATGGATGAACCATATAAGTTAGACATTTCTCATTGTATTATTGTATTTCTGATTATACTCAGTATATGCCTGAGGCAGGTAAAGGTTATTACTTGCTGACTACTACCGGCATGTAGCTACTATATATTTTGGGAATTTTTCCTGGCTTTATGACATAGATGGGAGGAAGGGCTCAGTAATATCCAAGTGTTGTACTATTTATACTGAATTATAATGAATGTCAACTCAACAGGTTATGTGCAGCAATTATCACCTGTGTCTGAGCATGTATAACTTTCAAGTGATTAAATGCAGCTCATTATCACATTAACAGTAACTGTAGTTCCACTATAGCACTGAGTGATTATCACTTTTCAGGTTAAACTCTCAGCAGCTGTCACTGTTATTCACATAAGTAGAGGTCGTTATCACATTGATGAATGCATAAGCCAGATCTGGGTTTTTGTCTATGTGGAGTCATTTCAAGCCATCCCACACCAGTTTCTTTATATCATTTTTAGAATTTGTTTGATACACAGTAAAGTCCTCATTGTGGTTAGATAGTTGGCAAAAGAGACCAATATGCATATAAATGGGGAGAATGACATCCCTAGATATAGACACAGCCCGTTTATTTCTAAGCTGTGCAGTATAGAAGGACTTTTTACAAGAAAAGATACAAGTTGGTCAACAGTTAGGTCACTGTCCACGCAAGTTCTCAAATCAAATCCCAAACAACTGGGTCAACTCTTATGGGGTCTATGGTCAATGTGCTAGTTCCTTGGGTTAGATGATTTATCAAAGGATACAATAATGCATTTTTTGGCATTTACTTTGTCCATGATTTGGGCACTAGTTATTTATTTATTTATTTGAGACAAACCTTCCTGCAGGGGATTCAAAGACTGCTCCTAGCTTGTAGTCATGGCATCATAGGAGGTTACTAGGCTATTGACCCATGAGGCCCTTGTAAGCCTAGCCAAGAGTTTAGCCTGTGTTTAGACAAATCAGCACCCAGTGCCCATATCCACTTGAAAGATGGTGCTGAAATGTATGTAGGTTAGGGTAGTAAATGTATGTAGGTCAGGGCAAGAGGGTTTACATTACCTCCCCCCTTTCACTCCTTATGGCCATTGCCAAAAGGACACATGTGAATGGAAAAGGCAGAGGTAGGGCAGAGTACTGGCAATGCATGCACTCTGGAGTCATTGATGCTACCAGCAGTCTGATTGGGTAGCCAGCAAAGGTATGGGACACTTCAGACGCCCACGACCAGAAGCCCCATGCCTGTCCTCAGCATATTAGTGTAGTGGCGGTCCTTAGCCTGCTTTTTCCAATTACATCTGCCCCTTCTCTGCCCCCTTGTCGGTCATTGTGTGTAATTTGGTGTTTTCAAGGGTAGTAGGTATGTACCTCTGCAACGTCCTCACCACTTGTGTACCTAATGCAAAGAATACTGTCCCTGTGGATAGGATGGAAGATATGGATGGGCTAACCAGGTAATGCATATGATACACATATATGTAGTCTTCCAATACAACTGTCAAACAAAGTGCCCACAAATTACCACATAGGTGGTAATCCATTAAGTACAGAAGAAGTAATTAGGGACCTGGGGACCCAAGTTGATAGCAATCTCTCATTTGACAACCACATGGCCAAAGTGGTTAGAAAAACATTTTATATAGCCCACCTAATCATGAAGGGATTCACATCTAGATCAGGGGAGGTCATCGTGCCTCTTTATTCATCCCTCATCAGGCCCATAATTGAGTACAATGCCCCTTTTGGGATGTGCCTTACCAGACACCTGCAGCAACCGGAAAGACCCCAAAAGTACCTCACCAAGAGGATCAAAGGGCTCAAACAGATGCCATATGCTGCCCGGTTAAAGAAACTCCAGCTCTACTCAGTGGCATACCGCCTGTTGAGAGGCGATCTGTGCCTGACATATAAAGCCATGTCCAACTCGGAATTAATGGACATGCTGCACCTCAGAAAATCCAAATCCCATCGAGCTACGCGCTCGAGACTTGAACCTCAGCACTGAAATAAATAGGACATGCTGGAGGGTCAGATTCATAACCCAGAGGCTCCCTTCACTCTGGAATAAAATCCCAGTCCAGGTTAGGCAGAGTCCTTCATTGACTCCCTTCAAGAGGAATCTTGATGAGTGGATGGGAGATCGTAGGTTTACCCCGGGTATCACTTCTGTGTCACTGTTAGACAGAGGCACAGTATACTAACCTCGAAAAAGGGCATATCAAAATAAATTTAAAATGGGTGGCGAAAGCCAAACACATTCTGGCTAGGCTTATAAATTGCCCTAGGGCAGATAGCCTAGTATGAACCTATGAACCTATGAACATGGGTTATGAAAATTATGATTTTTTTTCATATTTTGGTAGATAGCTTTGCAAGGGAGCATATGCTTGTGCCAAGTAATACCTCATTTTGAAGACAGTATTGTTGTTTCCAACATGGTAAAAGAATTGTGCCTGTATGTTGGACATGTGCAGATATCAAAGTTTGTTTGGAATTAGGTTATGGAAATTATGATTTGTTTTCATATCTTGGTAAATAACTTTGCAAGGGAGCATGTCAGTGTGCCAAGTAATACCTCATTTTGAAGACAGTGCTACTCCTTACAACATGGTAAAAGAACTGTGTCTGTGCACTCTACACACATATAGATATCAGTTTGTTTAGTCTTGTACGATTATGAAAATTATACATTTACAATACTTTTCATTATTATGCCCATATCTTTGCAAGGGAGCATGGTGATCACACAAATGATGCATCATTTTGAAGCTGACATTCAGATGCACAACTTCTACACTGATATGTAGGCTCTGTTTGTTACAGGTGATGAGATATTATGCTTTATTTATTTATCAATTATGAAAAATAATATATTAATCATATTCCTGTGAATATCTCAAGAAAGGAACATCACACAGTAATAGTTAAGGTATCATTTTAAAGCTGACATTCATACTAACAAATTACATTCAAATTGTATGGGTCTGCATGGTACATTGACCAAGATATTATGCTTTGTTTTTCCAAAAAGGTAAAACATATGCACAATATCAGCATTCCTTGCCAAATATTTAATAATGACTTTGATATACACTATCAACATTTACACTGTTGGAAAGGTCAGTGTCTGCTGAACAACTTTCGCGTTTACATTTTTAGTCTAGCTTTTATTGTTAAAGAGTTATTAACATTTGTTTTCTGTATGGTATTACAAATGGATTTTCTGAAAATGAGCTCAGGCTGCACTGTTCTTCCTATGGTGGAACAGCAGGCAGCTTTTCCTGAGCTGCTCCGGAGTGAATGAGTTAAAGCTTTTAGAAAGCCTTTTTTCTCTACTAACTTCAGGAAAGTGATAGTGTAGTTCCCCTTTTCCTCCCCTCACTTGGTGCATCTTGTGTTCCAACTTTAGTGTTGTTTAGCCTTGTTAAGCATAGTTAGTGAATGTATTTGCTTCCCCTCCCCTCTCAGGTGTTCTGTGTGTGAGTGTGGTGAGTGTTTTTTTCAGTGGGAAAATAATATTTTTTCTTCTTGTTTTCCCTCTTGTATAATGGCTGATAAGCCAGTGTTTAAAAGGTGCACTGAGTTTGGCCATACGTTGTCCCCAGCAGATGGCCACATTCTTTCTGTAATGTACTTGGGCATGGCCCATCTCAGTACAAACTGCTGTATATGCGCGGGTTTTAACATGCATGCAATCAAGGATAGGAAGGCAAAGTTGGCCCTGAAAGGACTTCTTCCCACTTTTGAGGTGGTTGCCTCATCCTCGGCTTCAGTCAGAGTGGCTGCTGTGGCCACCTCTCCTTCTTCTCTTGCCCTTGTTTCTCCTCCCTCCCAGGCTGGGACTCAATCTCCTGTGTCAAAACCTGCAGAAGCAGAGTGGAAAAGGGGCAGAGAGAAGGAGAGAGAGCCAAAATCTAGGACAGAGAAACATAAGACATGTCTGGACCTCCCTTCACCTGTTAGGATCCGTGACTCCCTTTGGCTCCAATCTCTGAGGTTTTACCCGGAGCCGGACTAGACATGCTCTACATCTAGGGCCTCAGTGCCCCAACCCACAAGGTTGGTCAGTGGTCTCATTGAGGTCCATGCGGTCCTTATTGGAAGTCGACATGGATAAAATGATGAGGAGGTTTATTCTTACTCCGATCCAGATGGGGATCTTGCCAGCCCCCTCTCCCTTAGGAGGGGGGAGCTTGCTTCCTTTTCTTACACTGATTTCTCCTTCTCCGATCCATCCACCGGGTTTGGAGTACTTGGATCTGAGGATGGCTTTAGTCAGGGGGTCGGTGCCGACAGTACCTGCTTCCTCGATGCTGACAGCTGCCTGGAGCTTGTCGGATCCGACCAGCTTGGATCTGAGCCACTCTCGGAGCCAGAGCTTGGGTGTTGGATTCAAGGGAGTGGAACTTTTATCATTGGCTCTGCCTTTGCTGGGCCAAGTTCCCTCCCTCGGAACTCCGACAACTTCAGGTCCGGCTCCAATTCTCTCGTCGGACCCAGGGAGACCGGCTTCCTTATTGGTTCTCCAGGAGGTTCGTTCTCCCTCAGCGTTCGACGTGGCAGAAAGGGTTGTCTCTGCTGGATCGAGACCCCTGACTCTCCCCTCGGACTCTACCCTGACCCCATCGACTCTTTCTATGAATCCCATAATTTTACCAGAGGGACAGCCCATGCTCGAAGAGCCCCAGATGGTTCCCCCTGAGGAACAAGTGGCTTGCAAGTTCCCCCCGAGAGCCCCACTGGAGAGGTGCCTCACAAGCATACATGTAAGAGGAGGCATTTGGACTCTCCCGAATCCCTCACTGAGGATACAGATTTGGATGATAGGGAAGGTTCCCCCAGGTCACCTCCTGAGGAAGTCTTCTCATGGAAATCCTTCGCCATTGGGGAGGTTGGTCTGCCCCAAAACGAGTCCATGTTCCTGGAGGCATTCGACATGGGCCTATCTACTTCCTGGATGTCCCCTCCCACAGATCCCTTGGTGGACCTAGTCACCTCGCGGGCATGGAAGGAGCCAGACACCATGGAACCAATTCCCAAAAGGCCTGACAAGATCTTAAGTCCACCTTCCAGTAGGCCAGCATGGAACAAGGGCTCCCCCATAGATGCTGTGGTGGTAGCGGCAGCCACAAAGAAGGAACTAGCCCAGGTGAGTTCCTCGGTTCATCCTCCTGACTGAGAGTCACAGATGATGGACTGCTTAGGGAAGAAGGTTTCCACTTCAGCTACTTTTTCTATTAGGGCACTGAACTACCTGGCCCATGTCATGAGACTCCAATGCAACCTGGTCAAGGAATTGGTGGAGTCTCCCCCTAAGTCCATGTCGCAGGAGGACAGGGACTCATTCTCCATGAGGATGGCAACTTTGAAAGCAGTCTCCAACATGTCCATGCGACTCCTTTCACTTGCTACTGAAGGAGTGGCTAAGGGGGCTGGGTCCGGCGTGTCCATGAGGCGCAACACCTGGCTCAGACTTTCAGTTTTCGGAACCTTTCAAGGTGTCCTTTGCCAATGCCCCTTATGACGGCTCTACTCTCTTTGGTAAGACCATCAAAGAGACTTTAGCCCAGAGTGAGAAGGATGGGAAGACACTGTCTGATGTCAGGATCTGCTTTTCGAACCCTCAAAGGTTCTTTTCCTGGAATCAGACAGGACAAAAGAAGATGTGGTTCCAGAAGTCATAGTATTCCCGTGACACTCAGGGCTCTTCTTCTTCCCCCAGAGGCAGAGTGGGACAGAATGGACACCAGCCCAGAGGCAGAGAGGGTCCAAGGAATTTTGGGTCTCGAGAACCCTTCTTGGACAGACCTGGACAGCAACCCTGAGGGGTGGCCCGACTGATCTACTGTGGAGGCAGTCGGGGAATGATTGTCCTTGCACCTGGAGGCATGGGTGTCCATAACATCAGACCGTTGGGTGCTTCAGATCATATCCAGAGGATCCTCAATCCCCTTTATGGTTCCTCCCAAATCTCCCAAACACCTCCCGGATGTACCACCCACACAAAAGGAGGCAGCAACACAGGAAATTTCCAAACTGCTAGGAAATGAGCCATTGAAACCGTGCCCTCCAGATCAGTCTGGATCAGGCTTCTAATCCAGGTTCTTTTTGGTGCCAAAGAAAACAGAGAACTTAAGGCCCATTCTGGACCTATCTACCCTAAACCTGTCAGTTGCCAAAGAAAAGTTCCAGATGGTCACACTACAGTCCATCATGCCGTACCTGCAAGAGAGCTACTGGATGTGCTCATTAGACCTCCAGGATGCTTACTATCACATAAAGATGCACAGAAGCTCTAGGAGTTTCCTCCACTTCAGGCTAGGAGTCAAGCATTACCAATTTCATGCCCTACCCTTTGGTCTCACCACAGCCCCCAGGATGTTCAGCAAAGTGATGGCGGTGGTAGTGGCTCACCTTAGGCTTCAGGGGATTCAGGTCTATCCGTACCTGAATGATTGGCTCCTCACTGCTCCCACCAGGCGTCTACTCTCTCAAACCAGGGATTATTTCTTAATCCTTGCCCTGCATTTGGGGATCACAATCAGTGCATCCAAATCACTCCTAGATCCTGTCCAGATGATAGACTACATTGAGGCAAGGATAGCTACATTACAGTGCAAAATCTTCCTGACCTCGGAGAGGGTACAAAACCTGAGGATGCATGTCTCTCTAATCTACCATTCTCATCTTCCATCGGCAGAATCAGTGTTGTGGGCCTTAGGTTCAATGGCAGCGACCATAGTGCTTCTACTGTGTGCCCAGTTACATATGAGAATTCTACAGTGGACACTAGCTGTATAATGGTCCCTGTTGGAACTTCCATTGTCGTATCCAATGCAACTCAGTCGAGTCTGTCGGTCGTCCCTCATATGTTGGATGTGTTCTCCAGACATTTTGGAGGGACAACCCTTTGTTCCAGTCCCTGCCCAAGCAACAGTGACCAACTCAGGTGGGTGGAGCATTGTTCGGGTAGGACAGTCCAAGGCCTGTGGTCCCCTATAGAGACCAGCTTGCACATAAACGTTCGAGAGATGAGGGTGGTCCTTTTGGTGTTGCAGGCCCTTCATGCCTTTCTTCCTCTGGGGACCATTGCAATTCAGTCAGACAACATGTCAGTGGTCTGGTATATCAACAAACAGGGAGACCCCAGGTCTTACCCCCTTTGTCACGAGGTCATGAGGGTATGGGAATGGGCGATCTCCGCCGGTCGTTTTCTCATTGCAACACACATTCTGGGACAGTCCAACATTCTAGCTGACAGGTTAAGTCGGACTATTCTGATGCCTTACGAGTGGTCTCTGAATGTTTCAGTAGAGGAGCAGATCTTCCTGGAGTGGGGTCAGCCTTGCTGCGATCTCTTCACATCTCCTTCCAGTGCGAAGTGCAGTGAGTTGTTTGCTCTGAACCCCCTGGTGGGGGAGCCCCCCCAGAGATGCTCTAGTCCATGCTTGGCCTTCTGGTCTTCTGTATGCTTACCCTTCAGTACCTCTTATTCTGAGGTTTCTACAGAAAGCTCGTCGACTGGGGAGCAAAGTGATCCTCATTGCTCCATTTTGGCCTCACCAGGTATGGTTTCCCTTCCTTTGGTCTCACCTTCTGGCTCCGCCTTGGATCTTGGATCACATTCAGGATCTGATTTCACACCCATTGGGGGTTCCTCATCTGAACCTTGACAGTTTGAAGCTCACAGCTTGGCTACTCCAGTTCCCATGATTGCTAGGACACATGGATTATCCTCCTCAATTAGGTCTATTTTGGAGGCTGCTCATAAGTCTTCTACCAGGAAGGTTTATCGCAGTAAATGGAAACAGTTTTCCTTTTGGGCCTCTAAAAGAAGTGTAGACCCTTTCACAGCTCCTGTGTCTGCCGTTCTTGAATTTCTAGCCGATATTTTTCAACACGGACCTAGTTCTTCCACTGGCAAGGTTCATTTGGCTGCAATCTCTCATTTTCATGTGGGTGTGAATTCTGCCTCTCTAACCTCCTCCAGGCTTTGTAAAGCCTTTATCAAAGGGACTTTTCTATTATGCCCCCCCCCCCCTGTCAAGGATCCTGTTCCCCATGGGACCTTACTATGGTTCTTCAAGCTCTAGTCACTCCACCTTTTGAACCCACTGCAACCATGGATCTAAAGTTCTTATCTTGGAAAACAGCATTTCTGGTGGCTATTACCTCTGCTAAAAGGGTTTCAGAACTGCAGGCCTTGTCCGTCAAAGCTCCTTATATGATTTTCCACAAAGATAGGGTTTCCCTTTGGACCAATCCATCCTTTCTTCCCAAGGTTGCATCACCAGTTAATATCAATCAAACCATCAATTTACCAGTTTTCTTTCCTAATTTTGCTAACAAGATGGAATACAAACCCCACCTGTTGGATGTTCATAGACAATTACGATTATATTTACACAGGACAAAACATTTCCATAAATTCGATCAATTGTTTTATCCTTCTATAAACCCTTTTTGGGTAAACCTATCTCCAAGATCACTATTGCTAGGTGGATTTCTTCATGCATCCTTAAGGTCTATAATGACAGAGGCATGTCTCCTCCAGGTCAGGTGAAAGCTCATTCCACTAGGTCCATGGCTACGTCTGCGGCTTTTTGGTGTAGAGTCACTTTAAATGATATTTGTTCTGCAGCTACTTGGTCCTCATCTCATACATTTATTTCTCATTACAAATTGGATTTGACTTCCAGAAGGAGACCATCCTTTGGTTCCGTGGTGATCCGGAATATCCTTCCCTGAGGGCCACCCAGGAGTTTAGTAGCTGGGGACTCTGTCCCACAAGTTGAAGACCAAATGAAGTAAACTACTTCAGATAAAGAAGTTATGTACTCACTCTAATATTCCGTCTGAGTAGTTGTACTTCATTTGTCTTCAACCGTCCCTCCCTCCTTCCCTGGACCTTGTCATGTGAATAGCCTACAGCTGCAGTTATAGGTCACAAGTATTTTTTTCAGGTCGGGTTACCAGTGTAAGGTTCAGCAAACTCAATCTGGGGGTTGGAAGGTAGTGGAGGTGTATTATGGGTAAGAGGAGGAACTTGGAGCTCGGAGTAGATGCTAGTAAGATTGTCGGCTCAAATTCGATACAGATGCGGTATCCCACAGGTTGAAGACAAATTAAGTAGAACTACTCAGATGGAACGTTATGGTGAGTACATAACTTCTTTTTTTCTCACCTTAGTTTCTGACATTGTTGCAATATCAGCATTACACCATCAAGTAACGGGTTACTGATATCACCAAACCCGTCCCCACTGGACAAGGAGGGGAACATTTTGAACAGATGTGGTAAAAAAAATGTACTTCTTCCACTTTGGCATATAGATGTCTTATATATCAGACCCATATATGGAAGTTTATACTTTTTTGAATAGTTTTGAGAACTAACTACAACTCTTACCCCTGAAGGGAGAGGCTATCTCAATTCTAATGTTTCCAACATTTTCCAAGTATATAAACATGCCTTAATGAGTATACATAATTGTGCAGATACTGCGTCCAGGGCCTGTGCTTCTATTTTGAGGAGGGATGCCTGGGTATAAAATCAAAAGTTTTCTAATGGAGTAAAGTCTGAAATTTTGAATTCAGTTTTAGATAAGGAGGTTTTATATTGGCTCATCTGTTACTCATGTTTTCAAATTATTTTGTGAGAGAAAGAAGGAATTCATTCAGAGAGTTTCAAAAGTTTTTCAGCCCCACCCCACCCTTTACAAATCTCCTAGCTTCTCTTTCACTTCTAAGAAACAAAACAAGCAATCCCTGCATTCTCAAGCCAAACTGGTAAACAAAAAGAAATGGCAGGAAGGGTACCATAAGAAACCAGGATCTTTTCTAAAAAAAGGACAATCTACAATTTCAGAGTGATTATTCCAGCATTTTTCTCCCACCCTCTCCTACCCCAGTCACTCAAAAACCTGTCCCAGCAAGTGGATCTATGCCAGGCATGGGCAAACTACGGCCCGGGGGCCACATACGGCCCGTTAAACGTTTTGATTCGGCCCGCCAAACTTGAAAACATTTAATAAATTTTAATAATTTTTTTAAAATTTTCGCGCTGTCGGGGCTGACTTCATCACGTGCGCGATGACGTCAACACCGTCAGGCTACCAGCCAGTCAGAATTGAGCTCAAGGAGCTCGCATCATCATTTCCGGCTGGCTGGCGGTTAAGTTAACAGTCAGCGGGAATGCAACATGTGGAACAGAAGAGGCTGACTCAGCGAGCCCTGAAACGGATTCATGGCAGCAGCAAAGGGGCCAGGGATATAGCGAGCTCACGGAGCTGGGATTAATGGCGTTAGCATGCTGGGGGATACAGCGAGCCCTGAAACGGAGCCGGGCCCAGGATTAATGGCAGCAGCAGCAACATGAGGATGGATTGAACAGAAGACGCCGAGCACTACTCAGGGTAAGAGAGAGAGTGTATTAAGCTATTTTTATATGCTGTACCTAATACAGTTTTGTGCATTTATGTCTGATTTGTATTTTTATGCTTTTAATTATTTTTGTTATGTTTTATTCACTGGGTTTCAGTAGTTGTATTGCAATTAAGGCTTCACCAAAAGTGAGTCCTAGTGGTCCAGCTCACCTGCCTGAAAGTTAAATCTGTTAAATGGTTTCATGGTCATTGGGAGTCCAGTTTTGTTCATTGGGAATTCATTGTAGTGATTTGTTGTATTGATTTGTCAGTGATGTAAAAATGACTGTCCAATATTTAGTCCCACATAGTCTCAACATCATCCCATTATGTCTTGCTATAAATTAAAGCAATCTGTAAGTGTTAATATGGGTGTGCCATTTTTTTTTCTTTCTTTCTTATTTACAGTCATTAAGGCCAGAGTGCAACATGCATACATTATTCTTTGGCCAGGAGAAATGTATGAGACAAAGGTGGCAACCATGTTAATAATTAAGTAGACTTTTATGATGGAAATGTTCTGAATTGGGCAGTTTTGTCATTGCTGATTCATGCATTTTGTTTTATTGCCTACTGAAAAAAATATACTGTATTCATATAAAAATAGAATGAAAACATTTTTTTAGGGAGCCATTGTGTATGCTCATGCAATGTTACCTGAGGTAAAATGGTCTTGGAATCCTTCTCTTCCAGATGAATCTTCTCACAATATTTACTAGGTAACTGGTGTTAATGTTTTTGTTTTACAGAGGTATTAAGCTATTTTTATATGCTGTACCTAACACAGTTTTGTGCATTTATGTCTGATTTGTATTTTTATTGGAAATTAAAGCACATGTTTTCTCCATATCCCAAGATGTGTATTTTTCCCCCAATGAGGTGATGTTTTCAAAGCATGCCATCTATCTGCTCCTGTTCCGGCCCCTTTGTCAAATGTTAGAACTCAATGTGGCCCACGAATCAAAAAGTTTGCCCACTCCTGATCTATGCATTCCCCTTTTGCAACAGATTGTAACAGACTTATGGATGTTAAGGTATTTCAGGAAGAATACAGTTGACATTGCATAAAAAATCAAACAGATTTTTTTTCCTCAGGTTCTTCACCATTTACTCACCGTAGGAGTTATAGGTGCCATTAAATCAAAGGGGCAAAGGCTTCTATTCCCGAATGTTTCTGGTACCAAAGAAAGAGTCATTTTGCTGACCAATTCTAGATCTTTCCTTCCTAAATCAGTATGTAGAAGTTCCAAAATTCAAGATGTTGACCCTTCAGAGTTGTTTCCTGCCATTCTCAGGGAAACTATATGTTAACATTGGACCTAAAGTATGCATACCACTACATTCCCATAGCCAAAGGCTTCAAAAGAGATTTCTCAGATTTTCAGTGTCTATGTCACATGATTAGTTACCTGCATTACCGTTTAGGTTATCTCCTACTCCAGGATTGTTTACAAAGTGTCTATCATAGCTCTTTGATGATTGGATGGCACTGACATCTTTCCTTATTTAGATGACTTTCCTATCTTTGCAGAGTGTTTTCTCAGATGTCGTGTTCTTAATATGGGTTTCTTCTCTTTTAATAATCTGGGATTTCAGATAAACAGAAATCCTCTTTAACCCCATCAAACATGATTGTCTTTCTAGGATGTCTTACAGACAATTTGCAGCAAAAGGTCTTTTTTGAAACAGGAAAAGGTGAGTTTTTATCTGGAAACTTTCCTGGGCTTCTCAACTCAGTGTCAGATTGCAGCCAAAGAGTTTCTTAAGGGCCATGGGGTTCATCACTTCTATAAGTCTCATGATTCCTCTCACCACATTGCAAATGTGAATGATTCAGTGGTGTCTAAAACACTTGGACCCAACAATTCCATCCCCTGGAATTTCAGATTCCAATTTTGGCATTTGTAATAAAAAAGGAACTACACTGGTGGAAACTGCAAATATAAGAAAACACAGGCTTCCCCCCTTTTTCTTCTCTACTTCCAAGTTAATCTGTAACTACAGACACCTTAAATTTTGCTTATTGGGCAGTTTCAATGGAAGATGGTGTGATTGCTTGGGAGGTAGCTCTTCAACACTCTAACCCTCCTAGCATCCTACATTCTACATTCTCTCAGAGCAAAACAGTGGCAGACAAGCTGAGCATGAGCAAGACTGACCCTCATGAATGGGAACTGAATGAAGGGGTCTTCCAGGAATTAATCTAATTGTGTGGAACACCTGAAGCAGATCTGTTTCCCTCCTTTCAAAACAGACAACTCTGCTGCAGGATTCTGTGCAAACTGACATAGAAAACAGATGCTTTTTTGTTCCCTTGAATGGGAATGTTACTTTATGAATTTCCATCCCTTTCACTGATATCCAGGATAATTCTGAAGATTCAGAAGGACTCTTCAAAGAATTATTGTGGTGACCCTGTTTTAACCCAGGCAATATTGGATCTGATCTTGTCAGTTTTTCATCTTCTCCTCACATATGGGTTCAGATCCGAACCCTCAGATCCGATTCCGCCGTTAGCAAGCTTGTAGCAACCAAAAGGGTCTTGGTTTCCTCCTCCTTACCACAATGCATCTCCCCCCATTACTTCAGCTCCCGTTTACCGCTTTGCGAAGATGTGGTCATTCCAGTTAGCTCTTGGTGTCAGGTTGCGACTTTTCTTCAAATTTCTTCAACGTCTTCCAAACCTTTGTAGATTTTGATAGTACAAGTCTTCTCTGTCCCTTTCAGAACTGGTCTGTTCCAGTGTTGCTTGCTACTGTATTTAACTTACTTTTACTTCGTCCCTTTCCTTCCTGCCAGTAACCATTTCTTCATAGGTTACTTTTCTCCCCTTTTTACCCTTGAGGTATTTCTTGCTTACTATTGTTAGTGTTTTCTTTTCTGTCTATTAAAAAAGAAAAAAAAACTTTCCTCTGTTCTTTTCTCTTGAGTGTGTGTGTGTGTGTGTGTGTGTGTGTGTGTGTGTGTGTGTGTGTGTGTGTGTGTGTGTTTGTGTGTGTTGTACCTCTTCTCCTCTGTTGTGGTGGAGAAACAGGAAAAAATGGCTAGCTTCAAGAAGTGAACGAACTGTGGGTATAAGCTCTCATTTAGTGACTTGCACTCCTTGTGTATATTGTTTTGGGCCTCTGCATTTACAGGAGGACTGTGAGCTATGTCACTCATTCAATAATAGAGCCTTAATAGACCGAAGGAACAAACTCATTTTAAGAGGGATGTTGCCTTCAGCCTCTGATGAAGACATTTCTGGAGCAAAGGATAAAACAAATTCTACCTGCTTTGTCCTTGTCCTCCAAACCTTTGAACAAGGCCAAGAAAAGACCTTCGTCTGTGCCGACTGATTTTTCAGAGCCAGTGTCTAAGAAGGCAAAATCTCCCCCGTCTGAGGAGTTTTGATTGTGATCAAAGCCTACTGCTCTGATCACTTCTTCATCAGATCTGGCTTCTTCAGCTGTGACTATCTGGCAAGGTTGGGTCAGATCCGTTGGGGTCAGATCTGACTTTTAGCCCTTTCAAGCCAATATTGACCTTGCTGAGGCCACGGTACTCTCCCTCATATGACCCAGTACCTTTGAGAGTACCGTGCTCCTTTCTGTCGAGGCCAAGATCCCCTTTTGCTATGTCCTCCCATTTGACCAGGTGTATTATTGAAGAAGAGGTGGAATGGATAGTGCAGAAAATCTTATGGGTGCAAGGTATCACTAGGTCCCCCTCGACCTTGGCCCTTTTGGATCCAGGTCTACTTAAACCGTTCACTCCCCCTCTTCCTCCTCTGACTTTGGGGAAAGTTTTGGAGCTCATGGATCCCATATGCTCGGTGCCTTTGAGTTCAGATCTTAGGTTGTTATCTTCCGTGGATCAGACTTCAGCTCATAGCTTATTGGCCTTTTTGGAGCCGGAGAGCTCCTGGAGCCAAAGTGTGCTAAGTGAACCTTGGGTGCAGTTGACTCCCAGATCATAGGAGTGGTCGATGCCCCTCTGGGATTTGGTGAAAGTGAGCTCACCTCCGGCTTCAACTCTAGGTGAACTGTCTTCTGGACTGGGAGTGTTTCTGTCCCAAAAGCATGGCGTGTCAGGTCCAGAGTCCTCCTCCTTCCAGGAGGAGTCAGCATTTGGAGCTTTGGAGAGGACTATTGCTGACACTACACCAAAAAGGTCACCCACCCCTTCAGATCTGTTATCCCAGGCAGACACCCAGTGCACTTCTTTGTCCATCTTGTTCCACATGGACAGTGGGAACATAGGCTCCAGGATACCCCTGAATCTTCCGATACCGCCCCAGACTATCCCACTGAGGAGGTTCCACAGAAGAGGCTATGCAAGAGGAAGCATCTGGACTCCACAGAGGAGTCAGCCATTGAAGACACTGACCTCGATGAGGGTGAGAGTTCTCCATGGTCACCTCCCAAGCAGAGGGATGATTGGTAGTCCAGCAATCCCTCTCCTGAGGAGGCAGTGTACTTGACCACCTTCAGTTCCCGCCCATCTACCTCCTGTGTCACTCCACCCATCGATGAGCTTATAGAGGTAATCTCACGGTGGACATGGAAGACCCCAGATTCCATTGAGCTGATTACCCAGAGACCAAATAAAATTATAACCAGTCCTTCTGATAAGGCTTTCTGGACTTAGGGGGTTGCAGTAGATGCCATGGTTGTGGCAGCAGTGACCAAGAAAGAACTTTCTGTGGAGAGTTCAACTATCCACCCTACTAATAAAGATTCCAGGATGATGGATAGATATGGGAAGCATGTCTTTTCCTCAGTGACCTTTGCCCTGTGGTCGCTGAATTATTTATCTCATTTTACCAGGTTACAAAAGGATCTGATCAATGAGCTCTCAGATACTCTTTAAGGAGCAGTAACTGAGGGAGCTGAAGAAAAAGTAGCTTCCCAGTTAGTCACCCTACATTCAATTGACAACTTTTCCATGAGGCTCATTGCCCATGGCCGAAAGAATGAGCAGAGTGGTGGGTTCCAGCATTTCCATCAAGAGGCATACCTGGATGTGCCTTTGCGATTTTGTGGAAGCTTTTAAGTCTTCATTCATCAATGCTCCTTTTGATGGCACATCTCTTTTTGGGCCCAAAGTTAAGGCTATGCTATCCAGATGTGAGAAGGATGGTAAAACCCTTTCTGCCATGGGCATACATTTTTCAGCTCCTTAGAGACCTTATGCCAAAGGTAAGAGAGGTAGCAAAAATGTGGTTTAAAAAGTCTCCAGAGTCTTATCATGACACGTGTGGAGAGGTTTCTCCCAGAGGTAGAGGGGGAAACAAGCTGATTCCCCAGACACCAAATAAAATTATAACCAGTCCAAACTCCACCTGTTGGATGTACATAGACAATTACGATTCTATTTACACAGGCAAAACATTTCCATAAATTCGATCAATTGTTTTATCCTTCTATAAACCCTTTTTGGGTAAACCTATCTCCAAGATCACTATTGCTAGGTGGATTTCTTCATGCATCCTTAAGGTCTATAATGACAGAGGCATGTCTCCTCCAGGTCTGGTGAAAGCTCATTCCACTAGGTCCATGGCTACGTCTGTGGCTTTTTGGTGTAGAGTCTCTTTAAATGATATTTGTTCTGCAGCTACTTAGTCCTCATCTCATACATTTATTTCTCATTACAAATTGGATTTGACTTCCAGAAGGAGACCATCCTTTGGTTCTGTGGTGATCCGGAATATCCTTCCCTGAGGGCCACCCAGGAGTTTAGTAGCTGGGGACTCTGTCCCACAGGTTGAAGACCAAATGAAGTAAACTACTTCAGATAAAGAAGTTATGTACTCACCCTAATATTCCGTCTGAGTAGTTCTACTTCATTTGTCTTCAACCGTCCCTCCCTCCTTCCCTGGACCTTGTCATGTGAACAGCCTACAGCTGCAGTTATAGGTCACAAGTATTTTTTTCAGGTCGGGTTACCAGTGTAAGGTTCAGCAAACTCAATCTGGGGGTTGGAAGGTAGTGGAGGTGTATTATGGGTAAGAGGAGGAACTTGGAGCTCGGAGTAGATGCTAGTAAGATTGTCGGCTCGAATTCGATATGGATGCGGTATCCCACAGGTTGAAGACAAATTAAGTAGAACTACTCAGATGGAACGTTATGGTGAGTACATAACTTCTTTTTTTCTCACCTTAGTTTCTGACATTGTTGCAATATCAGCATTACACCAGCAAGTAACGGGTTACTGATATCACCAAACCCGTCCCCACTGGACAAGGAGGGGAACATTTTGAACAGAATTGGTAAAAAAAATGTACTTCTTCCACTTTGGCATATAGATGTCTTATATATCAGACCCATATATATATATATATATATATATATATATATATATATATATATATATATATATATATTCTAAAGACATGCTTCTGGAGCATTTCTCCCCGGACCTCTGCTGAAAACAGGATCTGTGGAACCTAGTCGGCTTTCCCGGCCAACAAATGTTAAATAAATAAAAAAAAAAAAAAATAAATAAAAGTTTATACTTTTTTGAATAGTTTTGAGAACTAACTACAACTCTTAACCCTGAAGGGAGAGGCTATCTCAATTCTAATGTTTCCAACATTTTCTAGGTATATAAACATGCCTTAATGAGTATACATAATTGTGCAGATACTGCGTCCAGGGCCTGTGCTTCTATTTTGAGGAGGGATGCCTGGGTATAAAATCAAAAGTTTTCTAATGGAGTAAAGTCTGAAATTTTGAATTCAGTTTTAGATAAGGAGGTTTTATTTGGCTCATCTGTTACTCATGTTTTCAAATTATTTTGTGAGAGAAAGAAGGAATTCATTCAGGGAGTTTCAAAAGTTTTTGAGCCCCACCCTTTACAAATCTCCTAGCTTCTCTTTCTCTTCTAAGAAACAAAACAAGCAATCCCTGCATTCTCAAGCCAAACCGGTAAACAAAAAGAAATGGTAGGAAGGGTACCATAAGAAACCAGGATCTTTTCCAAAAAAGGGACAGTCTACAATTTCAGAGTGATTATTCCAGCATTTTTCTCTCACCCTCTCCTACCCCAGTCACTCAAAAGCCTGTCCCAGCAAGTGGATCTATGCATTCCCCTTTTGCAACAGATTGTAACAGACTTATGGAAGTTAAAGGTATTTCAGGAAGAATACAGTTGACATTGCATACAAAATCAAACAGACTTTTTTTCCTCAGGTTCTTCAGCATTTACTCACCGTAGGAGTTATAGGTGCCATTAAATCAAAGGGGCAAAGGCTTCTATTCCCGAATGTTTCTGGTACCAAAGAAAGAGTCATTTTGCTGACCAATTCTAGATCTTTCCTTCCTAAATCAGTATGTAGAAGTTCCAAAATTCAAGATGTTGACCCTTCAGAGTTGTTTCCTGCCATTCTCAGGGAAACTATATGTTAACATTGGACCTAAAGTATGCATACCACTACATTCCCATAGCCAAAGGCTTCAAAAGAAATTTCTCAGATTTTCGGTGTCTATGTCACATGATTAGTTACCTGTATTACCGTTTAGGTTATCTCCTACTCCAGGATTGTTTACAAAGTGTCTATCATAGCTCTTTGATGATTGGATGGCACTGACATCTTTCCTTATTTAGATGACTTACCTATGTTTGCAGAGTGTTTTCTCAGATGTCGTGTTCTTAATATGGGTTTCTTCTCTTTTAATAATCTGGGATTTCAGATAAACAGAAATCCTCCTTAACTCCACCAAACATGATTGTCTTTCTAGGATGTCTTACAGACAATCTGCAGCAAAAGGTCTTTTTTGAAACAGGAAAAGGTGAGTTTTTATCTGGAAACTTTCCTGGGCTTCTCAACTCAGTGTCAGATTGCAGCCAAAGAGTTTCTTAAGGGCCATGGGGTTCATCACTTCTATAAGTCTCATGATTCCTCTCACCACATTGCAAATGTGAAAGATTCAGTGGTGTCTAAAATGCTTGGACCCAACAATTCCATCCCCTGGAATTTCAGATTCCAATTTTGGCATCTGTAAAAAAAAAAGGAACTACACTGGTGGAAACTGCAAATATAAGAAAACACAGGCTTCCCCCCTTTTTCTTCTCTACCTCCAAGTTAATCTGTAACTACAGACACCTTAAATTTTGCTTATTGGGCAGTTTCAATGGAAGATGGTGTGATTGCTTGGGAGGTAGCTCTTCAACACTCTTTACCCCTCCTAGCATCCTACATTCTACATTCTCTCAGAGCAAAACAGTGGCAGACAAGCTGAGCATGAGCAAGACTGACCCTCATGAATGGGAACTGAATGAAGGGGTCTTCCAGGAATTAATCTAATTGTGTGGAACACCTGAAGCAGATCTGTTTCCCTCCTTTCAAAACAGACAACTCTGCTGCAGGATTCTGTGCAAACTGACATAGAAAACAGATGCTTTTTTGTTCCCTTGAATGGGAATGTTACTTTATGAATTTCCATCCCTTTCACTGATATCCAGGATAATTCTGAAGATTCAGAAGGACTCTTCAAAGAATTATTGTGGTGATCCCCTTTTTAACCCAGGCAATATTGGATCTGATCTTGTCAGTTTTTCATCTTCTCCTCACATATGGGTTCAGATCCGAACCCTCAGATCCGATTCTGCCGTTAGCAAGCTTGTAGCAACCAAAAGGGTCTTGGTTTCCTCCTCCTTACCACAATGCATCTCCCCCCATTACTTCAGCTCCTGTTTACCGCTTTACGAAGATGTGGTCATTCCAGTTAGCTCTTGGTGTCAGGTTGCGACTTTTCTTCAAATTTCTTCAACGTCTTCCAAACCTTTGTAGATTTTGATAGTACAAGTCTTCTCTGTTCCTTTCAGAACTGGTCTGTTCCAGTGTTGCTTGCTACTGTATTTAACTTACTTTTACTTCGTCCCTTTCCTTCCTGCCAATAACCATTTTTTCATAGGTTACTTTTCTTCTGTTTTTACCCTTGAGGTATTTCTTGCTTACTATTGTTAGTGTTTTCTTTCTGTCTATTAAAAAAGAAAAAAAAACTTTCCTCTGTTATTTTCTCTTGAGTGTGTGTGTGTGTGTGTGTGTGTGTGTGTGTGTGTGTGTGTGTGTGTGTGTGTGTGTGTGTGTGTGTGTGTGTTGTACCTCTTCTCCTCTGTTGTGGTGGAGAAACAGGAAAAAATGGCTGGCTTCAAGAAGTGAACGAACTGTGGGCATAAGCTCTCATTTAGTGACTTGCACTCCTTGTGTATATTGTTTTGGGCCTCTGCATTTACAGGAGGACTGTGAGCTATGTCACTCATTCAATAATAGAGCCTTAATAGACTGAAGGAACAAACTCATTTTAAGAGGGATGTTGCCTTCAGCCTCTGATGAAGACATTTCTGGAGCAAAGGATAAAACAAATTCTACCTGCTTTGTCCTTGTCCTCCAAACCTTTGAACAAGGCCAAGAAAAGACCTTTGTCTGTGCCGACTGATTTTTCAGAGCCAGTGTCTAAGAAGGCAAAATCTCCCCCGTCTGAGGAGTTTTGATTGTGATCAAAGCCTACTGCTCTGATCACTTCTTCATCAGATCTGGCTTCTTCGGCTGTGACTATCTGGCAAGGTTGGGTCAGATACGTTGGGGTCAGATCTGTCTTTTAGCCCTTTCAAGCCAATATTGACCTTGCTGAGGCCACGGTACTCTCCCTCATATGACCCAGTACCTTAGAGTACCGTGCTCCTTTCTGTTGAGGCCAAGATCCCCTTTTGCTATGTCCTCCCATTTGACCAGGTGTATTATTGAAGAAGAGGTGGAATGGATAGTGCAGAAAATCTTATGGGTGCAGGGTATCACTAGGTCCCCCTCGACCTTGGCCCTTTTGGATCCAGGTCTACTTAAACCGTTCACTCCCCCTCTTCCTCCTCTGACTTTGGGGAAAGTTTTGGAGCTCATGGATCCCATATGCTCGGTGCCTTTGAGTTCAGATCTTAGGTTGTTATCTTCCGTGGATCAGACTTCAACTCATAGCTTATTGGCCTTTTTGGAGCCGGAGAGCTCCTGGAGCCAAAGTGTGCTAAGTGAACCTTGGGTGCAGTTGACTCCCAGATCATAGGAGTGGTCGATGCCCCTCTGGGATTTGGTGAAAGTGAGCTCACCTCCGGCTTTAACTCTAGGTGAACTGTCTTCTGGACTGGGAGTGTTTCTGTCCCAAAAGCATGGCGTGTCAGGTCCAGAGTCCTCCTCCTTCCAGGAGGAGTCAGCATTTGGAGCTTTGGAGAGGACTATTGCTGACACTACACCAAAAAGGTCACCCACCCCTTCAGATCTGTTATCCCAGGCAGACACCCAGTGCTCTTCTTTGTCCATCTTGTTTCACATGGACAGTGGGAACATAGTCTCCAGGATACCCCTGAATCTTCCGATACTACCCCAGACTATCCCACTGAGGAGGTTCCACAGAAGAGGCTATGCAAGAGGAAGCATCTGGACTCCACAGAGGAGTCAGCTATTGAAGACACTGACCTCGATGAGGGTGAGAGTTCTCCATGGTCACCTCCCAAGCAGAGGGATGATTGGAAGTCCAGCAATCCCTCTCCTGAGGAGGCAGTGTACTTGACCACCTTCAGTTCCCACCCATCTACCTCCTGTGTCACTCCACCCATCGATGAGCTTATAGAGGTAATCTCACGGTGGACATGGAAGACCCCAGATTCCATTGAGCTGATTACCCAGAGACCAAATAAAATTATAACCAGTCCTTCTGATAAGGCTTTCTGGACTTAGGGGGTTGCAGTAAATGCCATGGTTGTGGCAGCAGTGACCAAGAAAGAACTTTCTGTGGAGAGTTCAACTATCCACCCTACTAATAAAGATTCCAGGATGATGGATAGATATGGGAAGCATGTCTTTTCCTCAGTGACCTTTGCCCTGTGGTCGCTGAATTATTTATCTCATTTTACCAGGTTACAAAAGGATCTGATCAATGAGCTCTCAAATACCCTTTAAGGAGCAGTAACTGAGGGAGCTGAAGAAAAAGTAGCTATCCAGTTAGTCACCCTACATTCAATTGACAACTTTTCCATGAGGCTCATTGCCCACGCAGCCGAAAGAATGAGCAGAGTGGTGGGTTCCAGCATTTCCATCAAGAGGCATACCTGGATGTGCCTTTGCGATTTTGTGGAAGCTTTTAAGTCTTCATTCATCAATGCTCCTTTTGATGGCACATCTCTTTTTGGGCCCAAAGTTAAGGCTATGCTATCCAGATGTGAGAAGGATGGTAAAACCCTTTCTGCCATGGGCATACATTTTTCAGCTCCTCAGAGACCTTATGCCAAAGGTAAGAGAGGTAGCAAAAATGTGGTTTAAAAATTCTCCAGAGTCTTATCATGACACATGTGGAGAAGTTTCCACCAGAATAGAGGGGGAAACAAGCTGATACCCCCGACACCAAATAAAATTATAATCAGTCCTTCTGATAAGGCTTTCTGGACTTAGGGGGTTGCAGTAGATGCCATGGTTGTGGCAGCAGTGACCAAGAAAGAACTTTCTGTGGAGAGTTTAACTATCCACCCTACTAATAAAGATTCCAGGATGATGGAAAAATATGGGAAGCATGTCTTTTCCTCAGTGACCTCTGCCCTGTGGTCTCTGAATTATTTATCTCATTTTACCAGGTTACAAAAGGATCTGATCAATGAGCTCTCAGATACTCTTTAAGGAGCAGTAACTGAGGGACCTGAAGAAAAAGTAGCTTCCCAGTTAGTCACCCTACATTCAATTGACAACTTTTCCATGAGGCTCATTGCCCACGCAGCCGAAAGAATGAGTAGAGTGGTGGGTTCCAGCATTTCCATCAAGAGGCATACCTGGATGTGCCTTTGCGATTTTGTGGAAGCTTTTAAGTCTTCATTCATCAATGCTCCTTTTGATGGCACATCTCTTTTTGGGCCCAAAGTTAAGGCTATGCTATCCAGATGTGAGAAGGATGGTAAAACCCTTTCTGCCATGGGCATACATTTTTCAGCTCCTCAGAGACCTTATGCCAAAGGTAAGAGAGGTAGCAAAAATGTGGTTTAAAAAGTCTCCAGAGTCTTATCATGACACATGTGGAGAGGTTTCTCCCAGAGGTAGAGGGGGAAACAAGCTGATTCCCCAGACACCAAATAAAATTATAACCAGTCCAAACTCCACCTGTTGGATGTTCATAGACAATTACGATTCTATTTACACAGGCAAAACATTTCCATAAATTCGATCAATTGTTTTATCCTTCTATAAACCATTTTTGGGTAAACCTATCTCCAAGATCATTATTGCTAGGTGGATTTCTTCATGCATCCTTAAGGTCTATAATGACAGAGGCATGTCTCCTCCAGGTCTGGTGAAAGCTCATTCCACTAGGTCCATGGCTACGTCTGCGGCTTTTTGGTGTAGAGTCTCTTTAAATGATAATTGTTCTGCAGCTACTTGGTCCTCATCTCATACATTTATTTCTCATTACAAATTGGATTTGACTTCCAGAAGGAGACCATCCTTTGGTTCTGTGGTGATCCGGAATATCCTTCCCTGAGGGCCACCCAGGAGTTTAGTAGCTGGGGACTCTGTCCCACAGGTTGAAGACCAAATGAAGTAAACTACTTCAGATAAAGAAGTTATGTACTCACCCTAATATTCCTTCTGAGTAGTTCTACTTCATTTGTCTTCAACCGTCCCTCCCTCCTTCCCTGGACCTTGTCATGTGAACAGCCTACGGCTGCAGTTATAGGTCACAAGTATTTTTTTCAGGTCGGGTTACCAGTGTAAGGTTCAGCAAACTCAATCTGGGGGTTGGAAGGTAGTGGAGGTGTATTATGGGTAAGAGGAGGAACTTGGAGCTCGGAGTAGATGCTAGTAAGATTGTCGGCTCGAATTCGATATGGATGCGGTATCCCACAGGTTGAAGACAAATTAAGTAGAACTACTCAGATGGAACGTTATGGTGAGTACATAACTTCTTTTTTTCTCACCTTAGTTTCTGACATTGTTGCAATATCAGCATTACACCAGCAAGTAACGGGTTACTGATATCACCAAACCTGTCCCCACTGGACAAGGAGGGGATCATTTTGAACAGATTTGGTAAAAAAAAAGTACTTCTTCCACTTTGGCATATAGATGTCTTATATATCAGACCCATATATATATATATATATATATATATATATATATATATATATATATATATATATATATATATATGTATATATGTATATATATATATTCTAAAGACATGCTTCTGGAGCATTTCTCCCTGGACCTCTGCTGAAAATAGGATCTGTGGAACCTAGTCGGACTTCGGTCAACAAATAGAGGTTCATAGATTAGTACTAGGCTAAGTGGCCTTGTGGGCCATTTTAAGCCTAGCCAATTGTCCCATGTAAGAATCAAACCCTGCACCTTGTGTCTGTAAGGTAAACACTGTAACCATTATGCCAGCCTCCAATAAATAAAAAAAATTAAAAAAAATAAATAAAAGTTTATACTTTTTTAAATAGTTTTGAGAACTAACTACAACTCTTAACCCTGAAGGGAGAGGCTATCTCAATTCTAATGTTTCCAACATTTTCCAAGTATATAAATGTGCCTTAATGAGTATACATAATTGTGCAGATACTGCGTCCAGGGCCTGTGCTTCTATTTTGAGGAGGGATGCCTGGGTATAAAATCAAAAGTTTTCTAATGGAGGAAAGTCTGAAATTTGTAATTCAGTTTTAGATAAGGAGGTTTTATTTGGCTCATCTGTTACTCATGTTTTCAAATTATTTTGTGAGAGAAAGAAGGAATTCATTCAGGGAGTTTCAAAAGTTTTTCAGCCCCACCCCACCCTTTACAAATCTCCTAGCTTCTCTTTCACTTCTAAGAAACAAAACAAGCAATCCCTGCATTCTCAAACCAAACTGGTAAACAAAAAGAAATGGCAGGAAGGGTACCATAAGAAACCAGGATCTTTTCCAAAAAAGGGACAGTCTACAATTTCAGAGTGATTATTCCAGCATTTTTCTCCCACCCTCTCCTACCCCAGTCACTCAAAAACCTGTCCCAGCAAGTGGATCTATGCATTCCCCTTTTGCAACAGATTGTAACAGACTTATGGATGTTAAAGGTATTTCCGGAAGAATACAGTTGACATTGCATACAAAATCAAACAGATTTTATTTCCTCAGGTTCTTCAGCATTTACTCACCGTAGGAGTTATAGGTGCCATTAAATCAGAGGGGCAAAGGCTTCTATTCCCGAATGTTTCTGGTACCAAAGAAAGAGTAATTTTGCTGACCAATTCTAGATCTTTCCTTCCTAAATCAGTATGTAGAAGTTCCAAAATTCAAGATGTTGACCCTTCAGAGTTGTTTCCTGCCATTCTCAGGGAAACTATATGTTAACAGTGGACCTAAAGTATGCATACCACTACATTCCCATAGCCAAAGGCTTCAAAAGAGATTTCTCAGATTTTCAGTGTCTATGTCACATGATTAGTTACCTGTATTACCGTTTAGGTTATCTCCTACTCCAGGATTGTTTACAAAGTGTCTATCATAGCTCTTTGATGATTGGATGGCACTGACGTCTTTCCTTATTTAGATGACTTACCTATCTTTGCAGAGTGTTTTCTCAGATGTCGTGTTCTTAATATGGGTTTCTTCTCTTTTAATAATCTGGGATTTCAGATAAACAGAAATCCTCCTTAACTCCACCAAACATGATTGCCTTTCTAGGATGTCTTACAGACAATCTGCAGCAAAAGGTCTTTTTTGAAACAGGAAAAGGTGAGTTTTTATCTGGAAACTTTCCTGGGCTTCTCAACTCAGTGTCAGATTGCAGCCAAAGAGTTTCGTAAGGGCCATGGGGTTCATCACTTCTATAAGTCTCATGATTCCTCTCACCACATTGCAAATGTAAAAGATTCAGTGGTGTCTAAAACGCTTGGACCCAACAATTCCATCCTCTGGAATTTCAGATTCCAATTTTGGCATTTGTAAAAAAAAAAAGGAACTACACTGGTGGAAACTGCAAATATAAGAAAACACAGGCTTCCCCCCTTTTTCTTCTCTACCTCCAAGTTAATCTGTAACTACAGACACCTTAAATTTTGCTTATTGGGCAGTTTCAGTGGAAGATGGTGTTATTGCTTGGGAGGTAGATCTTCAACACTCTTTAACCCTCCTAGCATCCTACATTCTACATTCTCTCAGAGCAAAACAGTGGCAGACAAGCTGAGCATGAGCAAGACTGACCCTCATGAATGGGAACTGAATGAAGGGGTCTTCCAGGAATTAATCTAATTGTGTGAAACACCTGAAGCAGATCTGTTTCCCTCCTTTCAAAACAGACAACTCTGATGCAGGATTCTGTGCAAACCGACATAGAAAACAGATGCTTTTCTGTTCCCTTGAATGGGAATGTTACTTTATGAATTTCCATCCCTTTCACTGATATCCAGGATAATTCTAAAGATTCAGAAGGACTCTTCAAAGAATTATTGTGGTGATCCCCTTTTTAACCCAGGCAATATTGGATCTGATCTTGTCAGTTTTTCATCTTCTCCTCACATATGGGTTCAGATCCGAACCCTCAGATCCGATTCCGCCGTTAGCAAGCTTGTAGCAACCAAAAGGGTCTTGGTTTCCTCCTCCTTACCACAATGCATCTCCCCCCATTACTTCAGCTCCCGTTTACCGCTTTGCGAAGATGTGGTCATTCCAGTTAGCTCTTGGTGTCAGGTTGCGACTTTTCTTCAAATTTCTTCAACGTCTTCCAAACCTTTGTAGATTTTGATAGTACAAGTCTTCTCTGTCCCTTTCAGAACTGGTCTGTTCCAGTGTTGCTTGCTACTGTATTTAACTTACTTTTACTTCGTCCCTTTCCTTCCTGCCAGTAACCATTTTTTCATAGGTTACTTTTCTTCCCTTTTTACCCTTGAGGTATTTCTTGCTTACTATTGCTAGTGTTTTCTTTTCTGTCTATTAAAAAAGAAAAAAAAAACTTTCCTCTGTTATTTTCTTATGAGTGTGTGCGTGTGCGTGTGTGTGTGTGTGTGTGTGTGTGTGTGTGTGTGTGTTGTACCTCTTCTCCTCTGTTGTGGTGGAGAAACAGGAAAAAATGGCTGGCTTCAAGAAGTGAACGAACTGTGGGCATAAGCTCTCATTTAGTGACTTGCACTCCTTGTGTATATTGTTTTGGGCCTCTGCATTTACAGGAGGACTGTGAGCTATGTCACTCATTCAATAATAGAGCCTTAATAGACTGAAGGAACAAACTCATTTTAAGAGGGATGTTGCCTTCAGCCTCTGATGAAGACATTTCTGGAGCAAAGGATAAAACAAATTCTACCTGCTTTGTCCTTGTCCTCCAAACCTTTGAACAAGGCCAAGAAAAGACCTTCATCTGTGCCGACTGATTTTTCAGAGCCAGTGTCTAAGAAGGCAAAATCTCCCTCGTCTGAGGAGTTTTGATTGTGATCAAAGCCTACTGCTCTGATCACTTCTTCATCAGATCTGGCTTCTTCGGCTGTGACTATCTGGCAAGGTTGGGTCAGATCCGTTGGGGTCAGATCTGACTTTTAGCCCTTTCAAGCCAATATTGACCTTGCTGAGGCCACGGTACTCTCCCTCATATGACCCAGTACCTTCGAGAGTACCGTGCTCCTTTATGTCGAGGCCAAGATCCCCTTTTGCTATGTCCTCCCATTTGACCAGGTGTATTATTGAAGAAGAGGTGGAATGGATAGTGCAGAAAATCTTATGGGTGCAGGGTATCACTAGGTCCCCCTCGACCTTGGCCCTTTTGGATCCAGGTCTACTTAAACCGTTCACTCCCCCTCTTCCTCCTCTGACTTTGGGGAAAGTTTTGGAGCTCATGGATCCCATATGCTCGGTGCCTTTGAGTTCAGATCTTAGGTTGTTATCTGCCATGGATCAGACTTCAGCTCATAGCTTATTGGCCTTTTTGGAGCCGGAGAGCTCCTGGAGCCAAAGTGTGCTAAGTGAACCTTGGGTGCAGTTGACTCCCAGATCGTAGGAGTGGTCGATGCCCCTCTGGGATTTGGTGAAAGTGAGCTCACCTCCGGCTTCAACTCTAGGTGAACTGTCTTCTGGACTGGGAGTGTTTCTGTCCCAAAAGCATGGCGTGTTAGGTCCAGAGTCCTCCTCCTTCCAGGAGGAGTCAGCATTTGGAGCTTTGGAGAGGACTATTGCTGACACTGCACCAAAAAGGTCACCCACCCCTTCAGATCTGTTATCCCAGGCAGACACCCAGTGCTCTTCTTTGTCCATCTTGTTCCACATGGACAGTGGGAACATAGTCTCCAGGATACCCCTGAATCTTCCGATACTGCCCCAGACTATCCCACTGAGGAGGTTCCACAGAAGAGGCTATGCAAGAGGAAGCATCTGGACTCCACAGAGGAGTCAGCCATTGAAGACACTGACCTCGATGAGGGTGAGAGTTCTTCATGGTCACCTCCCAAGCAGAGGGATGATTGGAAGTCCAGCAATCCCTTTCCTGAGGAGGCAGTGTACCTGACCACCTTCAGTTCCCACCCATCTACCTCCTGTGTCACTCCACCCATCGATGAGCTTATAGAGGTAATCTCACGGTGGACATGGAAGACCCCAGATTCCATTGAGCTGATTACCCAGAGACCAAATAAAATTATAATCAGTCCTTCTGATAAGGCTTTCTGGACTTAGGGGGTTGCAGTAGATGCCATGGTTGTGGCAGCAGTGACCAAGAAAGAACTTTCTGAGGAGAGTTCAACTATCCACCCTACTAATAAAGATTCCAGGATGATGGATAGATATGGGAAGCATGTCTTTTCCACAGTGACCTTTGCCCTGTGGTCGCTGAATTATTTATCTCATTTTACCAGATTACAAAAGGATCTGATCAATGAGCTCTCAGATACTCTTTAAGGAGCAGTAACTGAGGGAGCTGAAGAAAAAGTAGCTTCCAGTTAGTCACCCTACATTCAACTGACAACTTTTCCATGAGGCTCATTGCCCATGCAGCCGAAAGAATGAGGAGAGTGGTGGGTTCCAGCATTTCCATCAAGAGGCATACCTGGATGTGCCTTTGCGATTTTGTGGAAGCTTTTAAGTCTTCATTCATCAATGCTCCTTTTGATGGCACATCTCTTTTTGGGCCCAAAGTTAAGGCTATGCTATCCAGATGTGAGAAGGATGGTAAAACCCTTTCTGCCATGGGCATACATTTTTCAGCTCCTCAGAGACGTTATGCCAAAGGTAAGAGAGGTAGCAAAACTGTGGTTTAAAAAGTCTCCAGAGTCTTATCATGACACATGTGGAAAGGTTTCCCCCAGAGGTAGAGGGGGAAACAAGAATGGAAGGCATTGCCCCCATGGCAGAGGAGGTCCACAGAACCAAGGTTCCTGAAAGGAAGCCCGATTGTCTACCGCTGGAGGCAATTGGGGGCCATCTGTGCCTGCACTGGAGAGCTTGGCAAAACATAACTTCTGATGTGTGGTTGCAGAGGATAATATCTAGGGGTTACCAAATGCCCTTTTCCCAGCATCCTCTTCCCAACAAGAAAATCGCAGACATTCCACCCAGTCAAAGGGATGAAGCAGTTTCACAAGTTCTAAAACTGCTAGAAAAAAAGAGTCATCCAAGAGGTCCCCCCCAGATCAGAGAGGATTTGGAACATACTCAAAATTCTTTTTAGTTCCAAAGAAAACAGGGGACCGGAGACCATTTCCAGATCTCAGCAAATTGAACAAATCAGTCTGTTACAGCAAGTTCTGAATGGTCATTGTTCAGTCCATATTTCTTTTCCTGGAAAAGGACAATTGGATGTAATCAGTAGATCTTCAAGATGTGTACTACCACATAAAAATGGATAGGCACCCCAAAATCTACCTACACTTCCAGTTGGGAGCCTGTCATTACAAGTTCAAAGCACTGCCCTTTGGTCTCACTACCACTCCCAGAGTGTTCACCAAATGTATGGCAGTGGTTGCAGCTCACCTGAGATGACAAGAATTCCGGGTGTTTCCATACTTAGATGACAGGCTCATTACTGCTCCGACCAGGCATCTACTAGTCTATACAAGAGGCTCTGTTCTTCAACTTTGTTCAGAACTAGGCATAACAATAAATCACCAAAAATCTCATCTGGAACCCAATCAGACAATGGAGTTCACAGGAGCCCTGCTAGACACAAACCATATGCTTGCCAAACTTCCTCCTTCCAGAGTATTGACATTCAAGAGGCAGACTGCAATGCTGATCAGAAACAAAAGGGTAGCTGTCCGTCATGTTCTTTAGACCTAGGTTCCATGGCTGCTGCAATTGTTTTAGCCCCACTGGCCAGGTTTCACATGCGAATTTTGCAATGGCTTCTAGCTTCATAGTGGTCAATAATGCATCAACTAGTGTCCTATCAGATCTGCATAATGGACATATGCAAAAATGATCCCTCATGGTGGAGTCATTCTCAACAGGTGACACAAGGCTGACTCTTTACTCCACCTCAACCATAGGCTACAGTGACCATGGATGCTTCCCAGATGGGGAGGGCATTATCTGGGGAAGACTGTTCAAGGTACCTGGTCTACAGATGAGGCCAAGCGCCACATAAATGTCTTAGAGATGAGGGTGGTGCTGTTAGCATTGCAAGCATTTCAGTATGCCCTTCCTCTAGGGATGGTAGCAATTCAATCAGACAACATGTCAGTGTTATGGTACATAAACAAGCAAGGAGGAACTAGATCATATCCTCTCTGTCAGGGAGCACTCAGAGTGTGGCAATGGGCAGTCTCATCCAACCACTTTCTAATAGCAATGCATATTCCAAGGAAATCCAGTGTCATAGCAGACAAGCTGAGCGGAGCCATTCTCATGCCGCATGAGTGGTCCCTCAACCAGAATGTAGTGGAGAATGTTTTCTAGCACATGGGGCCAGCCTTGCTATGATCTTTTCTCCTGTCCCCTAAACAACAAGTGAGCAACTACTTTGCCCTGATTCCCCCACAGGGGCAAACCCAGAGGGATGCTCTGATACACGATTGTCCCCCCCAGACATCTGTATGCCCCCCCCATTCCTTTGGTCCCCAAGTTTCTTCAGAAAGCCAAAATGTTGAAAAGGACAGTAATCCTCATTGCCCCATATTGGCTTTGACAAATCTGGTTTCCCTTCCTGTGGCCTCATCTACAGAAGGATCCATGGATTCTGGATCACTTATCAGACCTGTTGTCACATCCAACAGGAATGTCTCCTGTCAATCTTCTCAGTCTCAAGCTGACAGCTTGGTTCTTCCAGTTTCATTGATCTTAATGTCTTCCCATAAGCCGTCTACTCAGAAACTATATAGGAGTAAATGGAAGAGATTAATTTTCTGGGCACAGCAACACAATATGGATCCCATCATAGCCCCTGTTCATTTCATTCTGGAATTCCTAGCCTAGCTTTTCAATAATGAGGCCGCAGCATCTACTATTAAACTGCAGTTAGCAGCCATTTCAAATTTCTATATTGGGTTTGATAACTTGTTCTTGAATTCCCGCAAACTTTGCAAAGCCTTCTTAAAAGGGACCTTGTTGTTAAAACCTCTTTACAAGGACCCTTCTCCCTCTTGGGATTTAAATCTGGCTCTATGTCTGATTACTCAGCTTCCATTCGAACCTGCAGCAACTTTTGATATTAAGTATCTTTCCTGGAAGACTCTCTTTTTGGTGGCTATCACATCAGCGAGATTGATTTCAGAAATTAAATTCCAGAACTGTCTTCTGAACCTCC
Organism: Protopterus annectens; assembly: GCF_019279795.1. NCBI lineage: Eukaryota > Metazoa > Chordata > Ceratodontiformes > Protopteridae > Protopterus > Protopterus annectens. The sequence goes on along the minus strand of NC_056727.1, from coordinate 662,836,748 downwards.
ATATATGGTTTTCCATAAGGACAGAGTCTCATTGCATACCATCCTCTCCTTTTTGTCCAAAGTTATTCCTCAAACAAATCTTAATCAGACTATATATTTGCCTGCTTTCTTTCCTAATTTTAGTAATAAAGGGGAATATATACTGCATCTGTGGATGTTCATAGACAGTTCTGTTTCTATTTACATAGAAAGAAAGCGTTTCAGAGGACAAAATAGTTGTTTATCACATTTGCAGGACCTAGGAAAGGCCTACCATTTACTGGAGTTACCTTATCCAAATGGCTTTCTAGTTGTATCTCCTTTATTTATTCTTCAAAGGGTGCTGTGGTGCTTTTCAGAAGTATTTTACTTGAGGTATTGTTTTTTGGACTTAGCGGTTTCTTATCTTTGCCTCTGCCGCTACTGATTTTATTTGAAGTTGGTTATTCTTCAAAGGTCATGAAGCCTGACAGTTCCATTCAAGCTCATTCTACTACAGCAATGGTCACATCTGCTGTCTTCCAGACCAGTGCTTGCTTGGATAATATTTGTGCAGCGGCCACTTGGGCAAACCATTTTACCTTTATTACTCATTAAAATTAGATTTGGTCTCCAGGGGAAGAGTTTCCTTTGGCACGATGGTTCTGAGGAATATTCTTCCGTGAATCCGCCCTAGATAAAAGTAGCTGGGAACTCTGTCCCACATGTGAGAAGAAGATGAAAAATTTACAATATCAGATAAAGAAGTTATGTACTTACCATAATGTTCCATCTGTATTGTCGATTTTTCATCTCTCCTCACAATCCCACCCTCCAACCCCCATCCTTAGATACCTGGTTGAACAGGAGGATTTCTAGGGTTAGAATACATTTCATTAGACTCCAGAAATTGCTTCACTTAAGGCATGTTTGTGTGTTAATTACTAACCTTCCTGTTTCTATTATTATATTTATAGCAAACAAGATCTGACGTAATGAAGAGAGATGCATTGTGGGTAAGGGGGAAGTAACTAAGAGCTTTTTGGTTGCCACGCACTTGCTAGCAGTCAAGTCGAATCTGAGGATTTGGATACAAACCCACATGTGAGGAGAGATGAAAAATCGATAATACAGATGGAACGTTATGGTGAGTACATAACTTCTTTTTCTTCTTTCTTGTGGAAATGGATAAAGGCAATTAGCACAAGTTTCCTCATAAACTGGGCCTACTAACACAGGATGAGAGGGACTTTAAGACACCCCAATCTTAAACATCTTCAACAACCGTCTGGATGATTAATTTCTAATACCTTTTAGTTACCTGTTTTCAGTGGATGCTCAGGTACTAAGGGAGGCAAGAAAACCTGCTACTAGGAAATCTTATATTGGCAAGTGGAAAAGATTTTGTAGTTGGTGCCTCACCAATAACCAGGGCCCTACCAGGGATTAAGTAGCACTGGTGCTGAAATATTTGTTTGTTACTAACCTCTGTCCTTTTTTACTCCTCTAGCAAGTTCCATCTTCCAGCCTTTTCAGCATGTTTGCCCATGGATTCCCTACATTCTTCAATATTTTTAGTAAAACTAGTTTGATTATATCTTTATTAATATTGGTGTTGGCTGCTTTCGCAAGCAGGATTGGAGCATATATACAATGTGCCCTTTCAATTAACAAATCCTGGTGTGGAACACCAATCTAGTTTCTTATTTGTACTTTCATAAAATTAATGTAGTCTGTTCCTTCCATTTTCTCTTGTACAGTAGAAAAATCTCAGTTTTTACTCTGTTCTCTCTTTTCTAATTCTACTGTTTTTTGAAACAGCTGATGTCTATTATATTGATCATTGCTGCAGCAGCTTTAGCTATATGAATTATATCCTGCAAAGGATATAACAGCCAGCCAGCTTCCAAAGCTTCAGGGCACCTTGCCTTCTATGCACCCAAACTGTCAGCCAGCTCAAGCCGAGCTGACTAAACTGCATGTTTGGGCACTAAGCTCTTGAGAGTATTACTGCCACTGAAGAGTATGCTCCTCTAAAGCTTTCGAGGAGCAACTGTCAGTTTGGTGCAGCTTCTTTCGTGTAGATAAGTTCACTTTGGGGAAAATCTTCCATTTTTTAAATATTTTGTGTTTTATCACTTTCCTCTTCAGGAAAGTTATTTTAAAGCTAAGACTTTTGTATTTTAATGGACTGTTGTGAGACTGTATTATACTTTTAAATGGGAGCGCTATTTTTTCCTGTCAGTTTAAAAGCTGTGTAAACTAACTGAAAACCATTTTTTTGCTGTGGAGAAAGTGTTTATTCTACTTTTTTGGGGCAAGTGCTTTTACTGTGTTTTTCTGTGAGAAAATGGACTTTTAGATACTTGTAGCTTGTACTGGCATTTGCTACTTGTCTTTCCTGGGAAAGAGGAATTATTTTTGGCTTGACCATGGAACAAACTACCAGTCTCATGGTTGGTCCTTCTTCTAACCACAAAAAGAAAAAGTTAAGCAAACAGCTTTTGCCACCACAGCAGATAAGCTATTTGCCTCAGCCACAGGTGGGTGCTTTTGCTGTGGCCATTTGTTCTACCTCAGACCATTCATATTTTACCCTGGATCCCTCTGATGTAGCACCTGCAGCCACTATAGACCATGGGTTAGCCATATCCTGTGCGGCTGTCATGGTCCTGTCAGTGGGCAGGGGAGAGACACTCTTGTCAATCCTGGAGTGGGAACAAGGAAAGCTCTCCTGTTGTGTCAGAATGCTGTGCCCATCCCTAGGGAAGCTGTTGCTGCCATTAGTAACATGGCTAGCCCTATTTTTCCTGTCAAAAAGAAACAGAAAACTAAGCATGTACTACTTCTCCTCAAATTTCCTTAAGTTGGATTAGTTTACTCATTATGTTTCAGGGCTTAATTTAGGCTATTAATCCATCTTGTAAAGCAGCTTCTAGTAAAAGAAAGAGGGAATGCCTCTTTTCCTGAAGAGATTCAAGATTCTGAATCTGAACAGGAAGATGCAGGGATGGATACATGGTTTTCTCCTCAGATTTCTGATTCAAACTGAGAGCAGAGCTGAGTTTCTGTTTCTCCCTGTGGAAGGTTCTCTTTCTCTGAGACTATTGCTAGAATATGCCAGTGTTTTCAATGGGAGACACTGAGGTTTCTCAATTACTCAGAGTTGTTACAGAAGTAATTTTAAGAACCTACAACCATTTCTCTTATTCTGTCAGCTTTGAGGATATGTGTGTCACTTTTCTTAATAGTCAGCCTGCTGCCCTTAAAAAAGCAGATAATATGCATAACGTTCCCCAGTCTTTTAAGTTTTTATATACTATTCCCAGACCGCACCCAGCAACTATATCTTTAGTTTATCTCACTGCTGCTAAATACTTTGTTAATCCCAATCCTAATCTTTCTGATCAGGATGGAATAATTATTGATACGTATGGGAAAAAGGATATATTTATGCAACTTTAATTTTCTAAAGTTTGAATTGTCATATGTTGAAGTTTGTTCTGACTAATTGTGAAAGTATGAGAAATGTTTTACCTGTAGATCTGATATTTTCATTTTCATTCATTCCGCAACAGTTGGGTTAGGATCATACCTCTCAACGTGGAAACATCAAAAATCTGGACAAGGCCCATGAAAAATAGGTACAAATCTGTACGCTGACTAACATCTAATTTGCATACATAATTATGTAACCCCACCCACTCCAATGGAATTGTCGGATACCAACTTTCAAACACAAACTGAAGAAGAGACAACCAAAATATGGCACCAGAGTCCCCCTGCAGCCATCCCAACGTCCCATTACCTGGCTATTTCACCCCATTTATCATAAACACTTATGTGTGCATACTGCTTTACTTCCACAATGATTTGGATTTTATTTTTACATTTTACAGTACAACAATGCAGAAACACTAATAGACATCTGGTAAATTAAGCAATACTGTCTCACAATGAAAACAGGCTTGTCATTAAAACTTCTCTGCCCTTGAAACTCTCATTCATTGAAATAGCATTGAAACCCACACCACATCCAAAGAAAATGCATCTGGCCAGTGGTTGATAAAGATTACCTTTGGGCTGTTTTCAAATCATTGGCCCCTTGCACACAAACAAGAAACATATATGTGTTCTTTTCTTTAATACACCTTCCTGACTTTATTAAATTATATTCCTTGTATAATGCAGCACACTTGATAGAGCGTATTTTAAATTAAGTGTTTGAACATTTTTCCAGTAGGCTGTACTGTAGGCAATGAAACAAAAACGCATGAACTAATAATGATAAAACTTCCCACTTCAGAACATTTCAATCACAAAAGTCTACTTCCACACCCACACTATAAATAAAATGACAGTAGTGTAAGCCATAGGCATCTTGCACAGAGTTTCACACTTATTGTCAATTTCATTTTTTTGGGGAGGGGGGACAAAAAGTAAAAAAAAAAACAGGGACACATTTTAAACATTGCTTGTATAATTTTGTAAAGTTGCTAGAATAAAATGCTGTGTTATCACCATGCATTTCACTGGCAAGTTTTGAACCCAGGATCCTATGCACTACAGTCAGAACAACATACCACTATACCAAATCAGCAGCTTCCTGAAAAACAGGAAGACTGAAACTTAATGGCTATCATTTATTGAATTAATTTCTCACTTCTTACCATAGCTGTCATCCTCTTAGCACAAAAAAACCTGGACAAAGCCAATAAAGGGTGAATACAAATTCAATTCTCACTTCTCACACCTCACTATAGCTCTGAACCTCTTAGCAGAAAAAAACCTGGACAAACAAAGCCAGTAATGGGGGGAATACAAAATCAGCTCTCATTTCTCACAATAGCTCTCAACTCGTAGTACAAAATACCTGGACAAAGTGCACAAGTGGTGGTGACTAGGGACTTTAGGCTCTTTTTACTCTGTACCCAAGGTACAGGGTTTGAGCCTGAGTACCTCTAGCCACCAGGTATATTAAATGGGGGGCATTTACACACATACGCACACACACACACACACACACACACACACACACACACACACACACACACACACACACACACAATACCCTTCAATAGAATTGCAGAGCGAGTAATAACTCTTTACCATTCCTTGCAGTTTGTCCAGCCTTCTAAATAAAACACACACACACACACACACACACACACACACACACACACACACACACACACACACACACACACACACACACACACACACACACACACACCCTTGGTTTCAGCAGTCATAAAGCCAGAATACCCTTCCATAGAATAGAATTGCAGAGTGAGTGATAATTGCGAGCGAGTGATAACTCCTTACCATTCCTTGCAGTTTGTCCAGCCTTCTAAATAAAACACACACACACACACACACACACACACACACACACACACACACACACACACACACACACACACACACACACCACACACACACACCCTTGGTTTCAGCAGTCATAAAGCCAGAATACCCTTCCATAGAATAGAATTGCAGAGCGAGTGATAATTGCGAGCGAGTAATAACTCTTTACCATTCCTTGCAGTTTGTCCAGCCTTCTAAATAAAAAAACACACACACACACACACCTGGTTTCAGCAGTCATAAAGCCAGAATACCCTTCCATAGAATAGAATTGCAGAGCGAGTGATAATTGCGAGTGAGTAATAACTCTTTACCATTCCTTGCAGTGTGTCCAGCCTTCTAAATGAAAAACACACACACCCTTGGTTTCAGCAGTCATAAGGCCAGAATACCCTTCCTAGAATAGAATTGCACAGCGAGTGATAACTGCGACTGCGAGCAAGTGATAACTTCTTACCATTCCTTGCAGTTTGTCCAGCCGTCTAAATAAAAGATAATCCCTTTCCATTCTTTGGAGCCATAAATCCCTTGCAAAGCAAAATAAATCCTTCCCGCTCACAAACCACATGCAGTTCATCCAGTCTTCTAAATAAATGTATGTTGTTTGACCATAACTCTTCTTTGGAGCTATAAATCCCTCACAAAGCAAAATAAATCCTTCCCGCTCACAAACCACATGCAGTTCGTCCAGTCTTCTAAATAAATCTGTACCGTTTGACCATAACTCTTCTTTGGAGCTATAAATCCCTCGCAAAGCAAAATAAATCCTTCCCGCTCGCAAACCACATGCTGTTTCTGCTCGCAAACCACCCGGAAATATGCCGCAAGCTCGATTCCGATAGGCTGGTAGCCCTGACGAGCTGACGTCATCGCATGCAAGATGACGTCAGCTCAAAGTGCGAAAAATAAAAACAAAGGGAAATAAAGAATAAAAAAAAAAATCGGAAATGAAGGGGTGCCACTCAGGAATCGTGGCACCCCATTATTTGGATCCCAAAACTCGGTAAAAAACAAGTAATTCGGGACAGTTGGGAGGTATGGTTAGGAGCTGATCCTCAGATCCAACTCGACAAATTCTTTCTGATCATAGAATACTTGAACTCTCAAGCTCCTCCCTTTACCCATAAAGCCAGAGGAACCTAACATACTACAGATCTTGTTTGCCACCATTGCAAACAGACATAGATTACAATCTCTCGAGCTTTGGGTTTTAAATTTTCTTTCTGCTAATCTTCACCTGTCAGTACATTTAATTTTCTTTACTTCCTTTTCATTATTAGTTATTTCTCTTTCCTCCCTTTTGCCCTTCTCTTGTACTCATTGAATACTGTTTAATACCATTGCTGGTAATCTTTCTTTACTTCCTGTACTTTTAATACTACTTCTAATTACCATCTTTGATAATTCTTTCCCTTCTCTCTTCCTTTTTTCTATTTAAAAAAAATCCTTTCTATCTTTTACTTTTCCCTAGTATTTAGTTTGGCCTTAACTTTTGAATATGTTGGACAGATCATATGGTTTCAAAAATATATGGTGTGTGGGCATAAGATCCCCAGTTTGGACACCCACACAGAGTATGTATATTGTCTAGGTCCTAAACATCTAGATGTTGATTGTGAGATATGCAAGGGCTTCAACTCCTGAGCTTTAATTGACAGAAAGAACAAACTGATACTTGGGGGGGGGGGTCTCATCCCTTCTAAGCATTCCTTTATGGTTGCTGGGGTCTAACTCCCCCAAGAAATAAGACAAGATGGACGATTCTGTTGCCAGGGATTCTCATAAGAGGTCTCCGGATCCCCCTTCTACTTCGCCATCAACTTCAGCTCCATCTTTGGAGCCATCAGCTAAACTTTCAAGAAAGTTGGATCCAACTGTTTTGGATACAAAACTAAAACCTGAAAGATCCACCGGATCCATTCTCAGACTACTCTCAAAGCCTATCACATCCAGACTTCCTTCACCATTCCTTGAACATTCACCTAGATGACATTCAAGGTCTTCAATGGCTTACTCTCTTCAGTCTTCCAGGAGCCACTGGATCCAAAGGCCTTGGGGTCATCTTTTTCAGATCCGAAGATCATGGCTTCTTCAACTCTGGTGGTCTCTCTGAGTCATCTGGTGCTGAGTACCTCAGAACTGGATTAATGCTGGAGCTAAAGTACTGGTGCCAGCTCTGGGGTATTGGAATCAACTGTAAAATTGTCAGAATAATTTTCTTTAAAACCTGTTTTACAGTTACTTGGTTTGCATCACTAATTTGATGACTAATTGCATAACTGACTGCTTTATCAATTAACTATATAATATTTAAATGTTCTGTGGTTGGGATGTTTTGTTATACCTGATGAAGCATTTCTGAACGTGAAAGACTGTATTTTTGTTAAATATTTTACACGCTGTGTTATTACCTGTTTTGTTTACCTTTGTTTGGGTATCCTTATCACTTCCAATACCTCTCCAGAGCATCCCACCAAGGAGATTTGTTGGAAAAGAATATGCAAAAATAGGCATTTATACTCCCCACAAGAGTCTGTCACTGAAGACACTGATTTAATGAGGGGGTAAGATTCCCTAGATCACCACCTGAAGATGTCTCCTCTGGAGACATCTTGGAACTCCTTCAGCAAAGGGGTGGTTGGTCCCCAATAAGCCTTCTCAAGAGGAATCAGTGTTTCTGGAATCTTCTAGGTTTGGCCTGTCTATACCCTGGGTAACTCTGCCCATTGATGAGCTTATAGAGTTGGTATATGTGTGGGCGTGGAAGGAACCAGCCATGTGGAAGGAACCAGACACAACTGAGCCCATACAAAAGAGACCAGACAAAATCCTTAGACCACAAAAAGACTGTCTACACTGCAGTAAAAGAGTACTTGTTGATACCATGGTTGCTGCAACAGCCATGAGGAAGGAAATAGCAGAACAGAGTTCCTCTGTCCATCCCCCCCAACAGGGAGTCTAGGACACTGGACAGATTTGGGAAGCATGTCTATGCTTCAGCCTCCTTCACACTTAGGTCACTAGACTTCAGAAAGGTTTGATCAAGGAGATTTCCAAATCTCTCTCTCTCTAGGTCCATATTTTCAAAGGAAGGGATTACCATTTCCTCACAGTTGGCTACCCTTCAGTCTATTTCCAATTTGTCCATGAGACTGATCTCTCATGCTGCTGAAGGTACCTCAGTGCCAGTGGGTGCAGGCATTTCCATTCAGATACATGCCTGGATGTGCTTGTATGATTTTGTGGAACTCTTCAAATCTTCTTCCATCAATGCACCTTTTGATGGAACTTTGTTGTTTGGCCACAAAAGTCAAAGACATACTCTCTTGGTGCGAAGAAGAAGGGAAGAACCTGTTTGCTGAGTGCATATGTTTTTATACTCCTCAATGGTCCTTTTCTGGGAAAGAATAAGTTGGTAGAAAGATGTGGTTCAAGAAATCCCAGGATCCCATTCAAGATGCACATGGAGAGAGTTTCCAAGGGGCAGAGGGGAAAGTAATAACAAAATTCAAACCACCACACTGTAAAATACCAGTTATTTATTAAGACACTCAACATAAGCGCTTTCGGGTAAAGTACTCTTCATCAGACAATTCACAAATAAACTGAATCATATTTAAAACACAAAGTGCCCAATCACAGTCAATATTGGGCCCTCCTCATCTTCAGGGTGGGTTTAATGGGAATAACTCCATTCATTCCAGGTGGTCTGTCTGCACACATCTCTATAATCCATTTACTTTCATAGTATTCTGTCAACTTGCCTATGTCACCCCCTCTCCTGGATAACCTAGTCTGTAACACCATAAAATCAAAGGTATGCCCAGCATACCTCCCAGCTGTACCGAATTACTAGTTTTGGGGTCCAAATAATGGGGTGCCATGATTCCCGAGTGGCACCCCTAATTTCCGAATTCCCAGTGCTTATTTAAAAAAAATTATTTCCTGTTTTTTTTTTTAAGCTGACGTCATCACATGTGTGATGACATCAGCTCCGTGAAACAGCCTGCCAGCCTATCGGAACTGAGCTTCAGCTTAACGTGCATACATTTCCAGCTGGGGATACAAAAGAAGCCGAGAAGCCGCATTTTCATTTGAATTAATTGAATGTGCTAGCTGAGAAGCTGCGTTTTCATTTGAGTTAATTGAATATGTTGTATGGCCATTTTTGCTGGTGGAAGAAGCCGTTTTCACTAGAAATGATGAGATGCAAGGGCCATTTTCATAAGTATGCTGCTGGAAGAAGCTGCTGTGTGTGTGTAAAATGCCCCAGGTGAATATACCAGGTGGCTGGAGGAGGTACTCAGGCTCAAACCTTGTACCTTGTGTACAGGTAACAGGAGCCTAAAGTCCCTACCCACCACCCCTTTTGAAAACTTTACAGAACTTTACAGATTTATGCCTATTTTTCTTCTGTTCCTCATAAAATCTGTCTATGTGAAGTTGTTCTATCTCTCCTTCCATTCTCACTGATGGGTATCTGTGTGCTGTGTGTTTTTATATATATATATATATATATATATATATATATATATATATATATATATATATATCTAAAACAAAAAAAAACCACACAGCCCAAGCTGTAAAATAAAATAATAGCAAAACACACGTGCATGGAACGCAGCAAAGACTGCAACAGTAAATCCTTTAATGATTCTGGTACCTCGGCCTTTGCCTTCTCACGGAATACTTTACACATGAATAGCAGTCTTATTTAAGCATCAGCTAAATGATGCTTAATTAACCAATTAACTAATTTAAATATTTAAATATTTAAACAACATAAGCCATTGATCATTTTGACTGTAATTCCTTTGGAGTTATGTATGTGATTGGCTGTAACTGTCCGTCACCAAAATGGTATTTTGGACAGACTAAACGTAAGGCGAAACTGAGAATTATGGAACACCTTGGTGATATAAGAAATGTTAGGATGGATAGCCCCATGGCCCATCATTTTCATGTGAAACATGGAGGACTGGCTGAAGGTTTTATTTTTAGTGTTATTGCCAGACCTTATGGGGTGTGGTTAAATAAGATCAATTTTCAAAAAAGGTTATTAAGAAATTAGTCCAAGTTTATTATTAATTATAATACTCTTTATCTTAATGGCATGAATCTTGAATTATAGATAATGTAATGTTTTAAGTGGAATTGTGATGTTCTTAAATTGCATTTTTGATAATTTATAGAGGCAATATAGATAATAATTAATTGTACTTTGGAAGTATGTAAACAAATGTTAACTATTGTTAGAATTGAATAGGGTTTGATATGTATTCTTATGTTGTTTAAATATTTAAATATTTAAATTAGTTAATTGGTTAATTAAGCATCATTTAGCTGATGCTTAAATGACTGCTATTCATGTGTAAAGTATTCTGTGAGAAGGCAAAGGCCAAGGTACCAGAATCATTAAAGGATTTACTGTTGCAGTCTTTGCTGCATTCCGTGCATTTGTGTGTTTTGTTATACATATATAAGTTCCAGTATTAAAATTCTTTATTCAATCACAAATGTATAAGTGCTTTCACAGATAGCTTCTGCTTCTTCAGATACAAATGCAAACTATCTACCATATGATTTTATACTCTGAGTAGAATGATTGGACAATGTTGTCTTAAAGAAACATTCCACATTAAAAAATACATTTCATAAAGATGCAATAAAATAATCATATTAAAACAGTTTACTTCATTCATTCCTGTAAATATGAAAGCACAATTTATAAAAATACCTATATATAAAAATATACCTGTGGTTTTTTTTTGTATATGAAGAAGCAGAAGTTATCTGTGAAAGCGCTTATACATTTGTGATTGAATAAAGAATTTAAATACTGGAACTACCTGCCATATTTTGGACCATGAGTGTTGTTACATTTGTTTGCAGTTTAGTTTTTTGGTGGACTAAGGCACCTAGTGAGGACGGTGGTGTATTTATTTTTTCTTGGATTTCATATATACAATATGTGCAGTAGTGCTTCCCCCAGATCTCGTTTGCCGTTGCAACAGATCGGGTGTTCGTCGAACAGCTCTGGTCAGTATTGTCAAACTTTTGATATTTCTCTAAACAAAAAATTTCATTCCTGTTTGTTGTTAGTTGTTAGATTACAGTTAGTTACTTTAGACACTTATCTCTTTTGTTAGTCTTTGTTAGTTAGAGTGCTTTTTCTCCTTTTCTTGAGGCTGTTTATTTTTATGCCATTTTTTTTTATAAGTGAACTAGAATAGTTAGAGTTAGATTACATAACTTACTCCCTATTCTTTATATATAGCCCGTTGTTTTATTAGGGCTTTAATAATATATCTTTACTATTAGTTGCAAATAGTTTTTATTCAACCCTGTGGTTTTTATTAGGGTTGTATAATAGTTGTTTAATAGTTTAGTGTGTTTCATAGTTATTATAGTTGTTATAGTTAGTCTTAGAGACCCTCCTTTATTAGGGTTATTTCTTATATAGATATTATCCCTGTCGGGGCCAACTCTTTGGGCTTCGGAACCGACCCTGACTCAACCCGTTTCTTCGATTCCTCCTCTGATTTGACCAGACATTTCAGAGCCGGACTATTCGGAACCAATGATTGTGGAACCATCAGAGCCAACACGCATTGAGCTTTCGGTTCCAACTACTCTGACCTCTTCGGTTCCCACCTTAGAATCTAGGAGCCAACACTCACCGGTCAGGTTCGGAGAGGATAGTTGTACTGATCTTTCGGTGCCAACTTTGCCTCTCAGGGCCTCGGCTCGGGTGAGCTTGGCACCTATTTCAGGCTCGTAGCCCATGGTTTCAGCGCCACAGAGACTGACTATTTCTATGGATCCGGGCATCTCTTCGGACCGGAGCTGCGGGGCTTTTGATGCCATAAAGAGAGTGTTGTCCCCTTGGGCACCCACATCATCGGCACCAGCAATCTCTTCCACTAACGTTCCTGTGTCTGTCTCTGCTTCGCTAATCCCTCAAAAGCATAGAGACTCGGAGTCTCAGGTCCCCCCATCGGCTGAGCCCTGTTCTTCCGGCACCTCCACAGAAGCTCCCTCTGAGGAGGTTCCCAGGAAGAGAACTTGCAAGAGGAAGCATCTGGATTCCCCACAGGAATCCATCACATTAGATACTGACTTAGATGAGTCAGTAGGGTCCCCATGGTCCCCCTCTGAGGATATCTCTTTTGGTGATATCTTAGAAATCCTAAAACAGAGGGGTGGCTGCAATCCCCTTAACCCTACTGATGATGAGTCAATACTTCTGAAGGTCTTCGGGTCTCAACTCTCCACCTCTTGGGTGACTCTGCCTTTCGATGATTTTATGGACCTTCCCTCACGAAAGGCGTGGGCGTCCTCAGATAACATAGAACTAGTCCCTCGGAGGCCGAATAAATTTATTACGTCACCTCAGGACAAGACTTTCCTTACCAAAGGAGTACCCATTGATGCTATGGTGGTGGCAGTGTCCACTAAGAAGGAGCTATCGGAGACCTCCACATCTGTTCATCCTCCTAATAGAGATTCTAGGATCATGGACAGATACGGAAAGTGCATGTTTAGTTCAGTGGCCTTTGCTCTTCGATCCCTGAACTATCTCACACATTTCACCAGACCACACAGACATCTCCTTAAGGAGTTAGGAGATACTCTTCAGAGTGCGGTAGCTGCGAGGGTTTCAGATAAGGTAACCTCCCAGCTTGCTACCCTAAATTCCCTTATAAACTCTTCCATGCATCTGATTTCATATGCAGTGGATGGAACAAGTTGGGCAGCGAGTACAGGAATTGCTCTTAGGAGACATTCCTGGATGCACTTATGTTCCATTGCGGTGCCCTACAAGTCATCTTTTATAAACACCCCCTTTGATAGTTCATCACTTTTTGGACCAAAAGTGAAGGAAATGCTTACCAGGTATGAGCAAGATGGAAAGACTGTGTCTGCCATGGGAGTCCGTTTTTCCACTCATACCAGACCTTATCCTAAAGGTCAGAAAACTGGAAAAATGTGGTTCCATAAAGCCCAAAGAGCTTTCTTTGACACATATGGTGAAACCCCCTCTAGAAGCAGAGGAGGGGGCAATAATGGGAGACACCATCCCCATGGCAGAGGCGGCCCGCAGAACCAGGGTGACAGGGATCAGTTCTTTGGCAAGCCCTACCAGTGGTCCTGAAAGGAGGCCCGCCTGTCCATCTCTGGAGGCAGTCAGGGGACGCTTATCTTTGTACCCAGACACCTGGCTAAAAATTACAAAAGATCGGTGGGTACAAAGCATAATATCCAGAGGATACACTATTCCCTTTACTACCGCTCCAATCCCTGTGAAAAAAATCCCAGATGTTCCACCCAATCACAGGAAACAGGCAACCATAGAGATTTCAAGGTTGCTAGAAAAAAGAGTCATCCAACCAGTCCCAGCAGACGAGAGAGGATCTGAAACTTACTCAAGATTATTTTTAGTTCCAAAGAAAACAGGGGACTGGAGACCAGTTTTGGATCTCAGCAGGTTGAACAAATCTGTCAAGAAAACAAAGTTTTGGATAGTTACGCTACAGTCTATACTTCCTTTTCTAGGAAAGGACAACTGAATGTGCTCAATAGATCTCCAGGATGCATACTACCATATAAAGATGGCTAGAACATCCAGGGATCATCTGTGCTTTCAGCTGGGAGCAAGTCACTTTCAGTTTCGGGCTCTGCCCTTTGGTCTCACTACAGCCCCCAGAGTGTTCAGCAAATGCAAAGCAGTAGTCACGGCTCACCTGAGGCAGTTAGGATTCCAGGTGTTTCCATATTTAGACGACTGGCTCCTCACCGCCACCACCAAGAATCAACTCATACATGCAAGGGAGACAACCATAGATCTTTGCAGTCATTTGGGGATTACTATAAACTGGGACAAATGTGCTTTACAGCCATCCAGATGTACCATCTTTATCGGAGCAGATCTCGACACAGTTTCCATGACCATAAAACTTCCAATGGAAAGAGTGGTGAGTCTTCGACAACAAATTCTGAATCTCATCCCCAAACAGAAAGCCCCAGTTTCAGTAGTGCTCAAATTACTAGGGACCATGGCAGCAGCTATCATTGCCATTCTATTAGGCTGACTGCACATGCGGATACTGCAATGGCTGGTTTTCACATAATGGTCTTATCAGGAACTTCCAATGTCTCTCCACATCATAATAACAAAGTCATGCAAGAAGAATCTTCTTTGGTGGCTGACCTCTCAAGTGACAATAGGACGTCCCTTTGTTCTTCCAACCCCGGTTGCCACTGTGACCATGAACACCTCCCTGATAGGGTGGGGGGGGGCAATTTCAGGGAAGGACAGGCCAAGGCACATGGGAGAATCATGTGGCTCATCTGCATATCAATGTCCTAGAGATGAGAGCGGTACTTCTAGCGTTGCAGTCCTTTCAAACCTTTGTACCTCTAAGGACTATTGCAATACAGGTGGACAATATGTCAGTAGTCTGGTACATAAACAAACAGGGAGGAACCAGATCATAACCCTTATGTCCAGAGGCCTTGAGAGTATGGCAGTGGGTAGTTTCCACCCAGTGCTTTCTGATAGCAATGCACATTCTGGGGAGGTCCAATTTGATAGTGGAAAAATTGAGCAGAACAATACTGTTTCCTCATGAGTGGTCCCTGAAAGAAGAAGTAGCGGAAAGGATATTCCACAGATGGGGCCAACCTTGCTGTGACCTCTTTGCTACCCCCACCAACACCAAATGCAGCAACTACTTTGCCCTGATCTCCAACTCGGGAGATGTCCCAAGGGATGTACTTGTACATAGTTGGCCCCCGGGACTTCTTTATGCTTTTCCCCCATTTCCTCTGATACCCAAATTCTTACAGAAAGCCAGCACTCTGGGAAGGACCATTATTTTAATAGCCCCTTACTGGCCTCATCAAATTTGGTTCCTCTTTCTGCAGCCTCATCTACTGGAAGAACCATGGATCTTGGACCCAGTTCCAGATCTTCTGATACATTCATTTGGTACCCTCCCTGATAGTCTAAGTGATCACCATCTCACATATATAATTAAGCACAAAGTAACCAATCCCAAACAACCCTTACTAAGAACTGTCAGAAATTAAAAAAAAATTGACTCAACCAAATTCCAACTAGAATTAAATTCTTGCAATTGGTCTATACTAAAACATCTCCCCTTAGAAGAAGCTGTACTGTATTTTAACAAAAAATTACTTGAGATTCCTGACTTTCATGCCCCTACTCGCTCAAAGAAAACTAAGGCAATAGCTACACCTTGGCTTTCAAAAGAGACCAGGCTCAAAATTAATCTCAAAAATAAAGTCTGGGCTTTATGGCGAACTGCTAAACTTCCTCATGATCAAATTAAATACAGGCAACTTAGGAATGAAACTAAAAAACATATACTACTTGACAAAAAACAATACTACTGCAAACTACACACAGAAAATCAAAATCACCCTCAGAAGTTCTGGGCAGGATTAAATAATCTTCTACACCCTGGTCATTCTACTACCCCTGTCCCAGCTGCCTTCACCGATAAACCATCAGAAGCAGTCTCTGACAGTTTTAACCGATTCTTTACCGAGGCAATCCAAGCCCTAGCCAGCCAACTGCCTCTTAGTTCCCACAGCCTAGATAGTTCCACCCTTATAAATCTACCCTCATTTAGCTTTCAGCCTGTTGCTACATCACTTATCCGCACCTTAATCAGAAAACTAAAACCCACCACACTCTCAGCTGACCAACTTCCAGCTGAATACCTACAAAAATCAGCTGACGCCATTGCCTACCCAGTGTCATTAATTATCAATCGCACTTTAGCAGAAGCAAAAATTCCTGATATCTGTAAGATATCCTATGTAATCCCTCTTCATAAAGTAGGTAGTTCCACTGAGCTCTCCAATTACAGGCCTATAGCTATACTCTCTCCTCTAGCAAAGATAATGAAAAAATGTATTCAAAAACAGTTCATGCACCACCTAATTAACAACCACCTCATGGCAGATACCCAGCATGGCTTCAGACCTCACCATAGCACTACCTCAGCTCTACTTGTCTTCACCAATACCATAAATTTCCATCGTAACAATAACCATATTTCTTCAGTTCTATTTTGGATCTGTCCAAAGCTTTCGATATGGTGGATCACCAACTATTAATCAACACCCTACAATCACTTTGTCTAGATCCCAAAGCCCTTCAATGGTTTAATTCCTACCTAAGTGGTAGAAAACAGACTGTACTATGGCAGACCAAACTCTCTACCCTGTTACCTAACACCCTGGGAGTATCACAAGGATCTATATTAGGCCCACTGTTATTCTCCATCTTCATCAATGATTTGAACACTGTCATACCTAATGTCAGCTGTATCCAATATGCAGATGACTCTACACTGATTTGCTCAGGAACATCCCCTACAGAGTTACAGTTAACTACCCAGACTACCTTTAACACAATAGAAAACTGGCTTTCCAATCGTCACCTGATACTGAATCCCAAAAAGACTAAAATGCTGTTATTCCTACCAACACAAAGGTCTAGCGCCATTAACTTTACAATCAAAGCAAAGGATGGCACAATAATCTCACCAGACCATTCTACAAAACTACTAGGTGTCACTATTGACAATAACTTAAAATTTGACCTACATGTCAACCAATTGATCAAAACCATCAATAAAAAACTAGGCTCATTGTATAGAATAAAAAGCTTCCTGACTCCCCCAGCCAAAGTTGCCATTGCTCGATCTCACCTTCTCTCTACTCTCCTGTACGCATCCCCTCTTCTCCATAATACTAGTAAGACTGTCCTGAACAAAATCGCTATCTGTTATAATCACATCGTCAGGTTGCTACTGGGCTGCCTTTCAGGACACATCATTGCATCAGTCTAATTCAGCTTGGATGGCTCGAACTACCTAGTCTAATACTATATAACCAACTAGTTATGACCCACAAAATTATATACAACCCTGAAAACACCCCTGCACTCAAAAATCTGGTCACCCTGTATAACAACCCTAGACCATTGTGTTCTTCCAGCAGACTCTATCCAGACCTGTAAAACTAATAACTTAGCCGGCGACTCTCTCTTTACTAACTCTGTAGGCAGAACATGGAACCTACTACCTCCTGAGATTACCTCACTCTCTTCTCTAGGTCATTTCAAAGCTAAACTCAAACTACACTTGGGGTCAAAATGGACTTGCTATTGTATCAAGCCTGGCTAATCCTTTCTCTAGATTATGTACAGATGCTATGTAACCTATTTTGTACTGCAACTGTAGATTTCTCTACTTTGAACTGTATCAACTGCTCTTTATGAAACTATTACAAATGGTAGTTCATTGATATAATGTAAAAAAAAATTTTTATATGTATGGATTGTCTTGATGTTCTTCTGTAAGTATTCTGTCATTGTCTCGATGTTCTTCTGCAAATATTCTATCATGCTATTCGAGATATGTGATATGTAATGATGTTTTTGTGATATGTAATGATGTTTTTGTTACTGTTGGGAGCTTTTCTCCCCGGGCCTCCGCTGAAAATGGACATATATCCAGTTGGACTATCCTGGTTAACAAATGTAAAATAAATAAAATAAATAAAAATGTACTCACCATAATGTTCTTCTGTGTTGTCCATTTTCATTCTTCCTCAACTCCTCACCCACCTAGCCCCTCCTTCTTCTACTTCTGGAGAGATTGAAGAGGTTTGTAAGAACTTCTGTTAATTGTTTGAGCTCAAGTTTCTGTTGTTTTATAAACTCTCCACTGATGTATCTACCATATGGACATCAAACTAGGTCTGAGGTATGTTAGGTTGGTGAGGCATTGTGGGTAAAGGGAGGAGCTCAAGATTTCAAGTATTCTACGATCTGGAAGAAGCAACTGAGTTGGAGATGAGGATCAGATCCATATCCATCTGTTGAAGAACAATGAAAATGGACAACATAGATGGAACATCATGGTAAGTACATAGCTTTTTTTTTCTTTTTGTGAGGAAAAATTTGCTATAAATTATTTTCTTCTATTGCACATTACTATTTATTGTTTACAGCATGGGTGCAACTCTTTTGATACCTCTACCGGGGCTATGGCCACTGGTACTGTTTTGAGGAGGATTGCATGGCTGCATTCTCACAATTTCCCAGATGATAAAAAAAGTGAGATTTAAATTCCCCTTTGGATAGAGCTTAATTTTTGGACCCTCTGCTGCAATGGTGATCAAAACGTGTAATGAAAAGGGTAAGCTGATCCGGGGAATCTCAAAGATATTTCACCCCTCCCTTTCCAAATTTTCCAATGGTTCTTTAACTCCTCATCCAGTTTTGGCAAAAAGCAGAATAACAAAATACAGGTAAGCAGAAGTTTAAGAAGAAATGGCAAGTGGGTTCCAAAATGAAGCCTTGAATCTCCTAAAACCAAAGACAGTCCATGTCTGAATGACTACTCAGTAGAACGTCAGACTCCCACCAGCTACTCCTGGCCAATTTTTTCTTCCAGAAAGTCTGAATCTCCATTTTTCTATTTAGTAACAGACAGTTTCAGACACATGGGTTCTGAAGATCATTTGTCAAGGTTATAGATGGCAGTGGGAGGAAATTCCTCCTTTCCAGGGGGTCATTCCTCATCCTCAAGATCAGACTTTTTTGTTTCCACCAATTTTTTATAACATGCTGTCCCAAGGTGTTCATAGATTCATAGGTTGGTACTAGGCTATCAGCCCTAGGGCCTATACAAGCCTAGCCATAACGATTCCCTGGCTGTTTCTTCCCAATATTTACTTCCCTGGACCCCTGTCTAGCAGGGCGACTGACATGATCCTCAGGGTGAATTTCCTATCTCCCATCCAATTGTCAAGGTTCCATTTGAAGAGGGCCAAAGAGGCACTCTGCTTGACATGTATGGGCAATCTATTCCAGAGTCTAGGGAGTCTCTGGGTCAGGAACCTATTCCTCCAGTATGGTTTGTTCATTGTGATGACAAGGTTTAGATCCCTGGAGCATGTGGCTCTGAGGGACTGGGATTTCTTTAAGTGTAGCATGTGCAACAGCTCTGGATTTGACATGGCCTTGTATGTTAAGCAGAGATCGCCTCCGAGTAGACAATATGAGACAGAGTAAAGCTGGAGTTTTTTTAGACAGTCAGCATAGGGCATCTGCTTTAGGCCTGTGATTCTTTTAGTGAGGTATTTCTGCGGCCTTTCCAGTTGTTGCAGATGTCTTGAGAGGTACATACCAAATGGGGTGTTGTATTCTACAATGGGTCTAATGAGGGATGAGTACAGTGGGACAATGACCTCCTTTTTTTGGATGAAAAGAACTTAGTGATGAGGTGTGCCATATAGAAGGATTTCCTGACTGTTGTGGTGATGTGGTTATCGAAGGTGAGACCACTGTCCATCTGTGTCCCTAAGTCTCTTACTACACTTTTGGTGTTTAGTGTACTGCGACCTATGTGGAAATTCATGGGTACATGTTTTTCCCCAAAGGGGGTAACTATACATTTCTTGGCATTGAGCTTGAGCCCATGGCTTTGGCACCAAGCATCTGTTTCTGTAAGGCCCATTTGTAGAATATCCACATAATTTGGGGATTCAATAATGGCTCCCAGCTTGCAGTCATCTGCAAACTTTGTTAGACAGAGTCCTTTAGTGTTGGCCTGTACTTCAGAGAAGTAGATGCCAAACAATAGCATTCCCAGGACTGAACCCTGAGGTACTCCACTTGTCACTTGTCTGGAGCTGGATTTGGAGTGATAGCTTTTTTGTTGAACAGCATGGTCAAGTTCATTTTTTTGTTACTGCATGCCATACGAATGAGCTGAGACTTTGCTCTTTATCTTGGTTAGTCTTACCAAGGAGTGATAGAACCAGTTCCTCCTTCCGAGGAGGAGATGGGTTTTTATTCAAAGATGTTCTTAGTGCTAAAGAAAGAAAATGCTTGGAGACCAGTTCATCCGGACTTCAAATATTTCTTAAGGTTTTGTGTGTCCAGCTCCCGTTCTAGCTGACTGCAGGCTACAGGGTATCCACATTTTTTCATATGTAGATTACTAGCTTACCTCTGCAGAGTCTTTTTCAAAGTGTCAGGAATCTCTGTCTTGGATGAGAGAGCTCTTACACAAGCTGAGATTGCAAGAGAACATTCAAACATTTTTTTTTACTCCTTTACACAGGATTGTGTACCTGGAGTGTCATCTAGACACCTCAGTTCAAAAGGCTTTTCCTCCTCAGGAAACAATAGATCCATATCTAGATCTATTTATAAGGTTTCCATTCAAACATCAGTTACTGAGAGGGTTTGGGTCTCATGGCTTTTATGTTTTGCATGATACTCGTGATAAGACTCCACATGAGAAAGATACAGTGGTATCTGAAGTCATTTTGTTCCCAGCACCAACACCTTTTGTGCTTTCAAATCGCAGTGCTGGGGTTTGTCAGAAGAGTGCCCTGTTGCAAAGCAATCAGTTGCCACAGACACCTTGGGATTTGCTTCATTAGCAGTTTCAGGAGGGATAGAAGTGCAGAGTGTGCGGTACAACAAGAACAGATGCAAACATATAAATATTAAAGAGATGCTTGCCCTGATTAAGGCGCTCAACTCCCTGTATCATCTTTGGATCCTGAGACCTCTTCAAGTTGTTATATACAATTCCACAGTCATCTGGTACATCAACAAGCAGGGGATCTCTCTTGTACCCCCTTTGCAGATTAGCCATGTAAGCTTGGGATATAGCTTCATAGCACAATCTTACTCTACAGGCATCCTACATTCCATCAGAGAATAACTGTGTGACAGACAAGTTGAACAGGACAAAGGCAGACCCTCACGAATAGAAACGAGATCAGGGTGTCTTCCAAGATTTGATCCATCCGTGGGGAGTTCCTAAAATAGACCTCCTTGCCTCCTCTTTGAATAATCAACTGCCAAGATTCTGTTTGAGAACTCCATGTAAGGAGGTCTGGAAGTCAGATGCCTTTTTTTTCATTAGACACTAACGTTCTTGTGTGCTTTTCCACCATTTCCACTGATATCCAGGGTACTTCTGAAAATATACAGGGAATCCTCCAGGATCATTGTGGTGACTTCCTTCTGGCCCAGGGAATTGTGGTTCTCCCTTCTTTTGAAAATGGGTAGGGGAATTATCACAAGCTTCCTCACAGACTAGAACTGCTAACACATGAACAGTGACATCTGATACACCCCAACATCATTCAAATTCAATTGACTGCCTGCTTAACGGGGTCTTTATTCCTTTTAGGCACCTATTTACTGAGGATGTGCAGCAGGTACTAATGGAGGCAAGAAAGCCTGCTGCCAGAAAATCATATATTAGTAAATGGAAAAGGGTTTCTAGTTGGTTCCGACAATGTAACCTGAACCAATTCAGGTCTAATTGTTCACCGGTTTTACAATACTTGTGTAAGTTACTATCCTTTGGCCTTTTTTATTTCTCTATCAAGGTTCATTTATTGGCAATTTCATCTTATCTCCTCTTTCAATGCTGTCTCTTGCCAAAATGTTTTTGAAAGGGGTTTTGTACAAGAGGCCTCCAAGAAAACCAGTTGCCCCTTATTGGGATCTTAATTTTGTGTTAGAGAAGGTAATACTTGCTCCATTTGAATAAACTAACCTAGCTGACTTGAGATTCTTAACAGCGAAAACAGTTTTACTGATTGATCTGCTCTTTCTGAGTTGCAAGGTGTTATGGTGAGTCAATCATATCTCATTTTCCAAAGGGACAGTCTTTCTTTGAGAACTAATCTTCTCCATTTTCTTTCCTGAACCTAAAAAATGGATTTTTGGCTATATTGGTAAATGACCCCAGCTAACTACATTTGGAAGGTGGAAAACAACGAGTCCAGGAGCCACAGCAGAATGGTATACTCCACACCTTAGATGTACACAGACAATTCAGGTATAATCTTGGCAGAACTAATTATTTCAGATTTTCTGATTAGTTTTTTATTTCTTTTGAAGGTAAGAAGAAGAGACAATCTATGTTAAAACTATTTCCAAATGATTGTCTAAGGCTATTACCTTTTGCTATACTCACCAAAACAAAACTATTCCAGGAAGAGTGAAAGACCACTTTACCAGGACTTTGGCTTCATCGCTGGCTCTTTGGAAAGGGTTGGATTCTAGAAGTATTCTGGAAACTGCCACTTAAGTCATCTGTTCGTACTTTTACAAAGCATTATAAGCTTGATTCCTTCTCTAGGTCCAGGTCAGGCTGTGCTAGGACCATTCTGCTGTGGCTCCTGGACTCGTTGTTTTCCACCTTCCAAATGTAGTTAGCTGGGGTCATTTACCAATATAGCCAAAAATCCACAAAACACAAACTGGTAAACTGTTGAAGTGGCCAACCAGGTCACAATAAGAGTTGAGCTTCGAAAATTGAATTTGCAGTTTAATAAAACAAATAAAAGTGAGCGTAAAATCAGTTACACACTTTCGGCGAGCTCTATGTCCCACCTTCATCAGACAAACACATGTAACAATGCCAAAATAGTAATATTTATATCCACAAAAGTTTAAATTCTCCAATCATTTTAAAATGCATTTCATTTAATTATACATTGTCATGGGAACCTCAAATATGTGTCAACCCACCATAACATCTTAAAGGTGTAGGACTGAACCGCATCATAAATTCCTGTGTTAATGTATAGCTTCTTTAAATACCTATACAAATTAAAAATAAAAAATTAATTTATATATAAAATCCTATATAAAATATATGTATGTATATAACAATACATTTTATTCCTTTTAAAACTAAATTACATTGTAGTGTGCATGTATAGTGAACCATGACATTCTATTGTTATTCAAAAAAACATTTCATCTATTACATGCCAATAGTTTCAAAACTGGTTTGATCGATAGAGTTTCGTTAATCCCTGGACTGATGTAAGCTCTAGTACGAATCTGCCAAAGGAGTTCGTTAATTTCCAGTCGAATCTGCCAAGGGCCACCTCTGTTATTTACAAAGCCTTTTTGTAAAATTATAAAACCAAAAGTATGCCCCTCATTTTCTATTGTATGCCTAGCAAGTGCATTGTTGACATCTTTTTTATTTATGGCATATTGATGTTCATATATCCGGCATTTTAATTTACGCTCGGTTTTGCCGATATAAAATGCTTTGGACTGGGAGCATACAGCTGCATAAACTACGATTTTTGTTTCGCAGTTATAATGATCATTAATTTTATAAATAATGTCATTAATAAGTACTTGGTTGCATACTTTAATAAATTTACATTGGGCACAAAAGCCACATTTAAACATCCCATGTTGCCTATTACTGTTATTCTTAATCTTACTTCTTTGCAATATGGTCTTTAAGTTATCATCCCTCCTATAAGTAATCTTAGGGACTACCCCTAATAAATTCATTAGGTATCTATCATTTTTTAATACGTCCCAATTTTTAAAAATAATTTCCTTAATTTCTTTGAAATCCAAGGAATAAGTATGTAAAAAACTAATTCTATAATTATTATTAGTTTCATTCTTCTTATTTTCAATATTGTTGGGACTATTATCTAAAATGAGCTCCCCGTTAGTTTCTACAACATGGTTGTGACTTAACAGAGGGAAATATAGGCCCTCATTTCGTTTAAATGTAACCTCTGCTATTATATCTGAGACTAATTTGAAAGGATATCCTCTAACTAAAAACATATTCATAAGTCGATTGCATTCATTTTCATAATCATGACAGTCAGAAACCATGCGTGCTGCACGTACTAACTGTCCTTTTATTACCGCTTTTTTCTGAAAAAATGGATGATTGCTTGAAAAGTGCAACAAGGAATTAGAATATGTTTGTTTTCTGAAAATTAGACTTTTATATTTACAATTAGTTCTGTCACTGATTAATAGAACATCCAAATAATTAATCTGGTCTGTCCCTAAATTATATGTAAATTCTAAAACATCTGTCATTTTAGAGATGTCTTCAATGAATAGTGGAACAGTATTCAGATCTCCTGTCCATATGCAGAAAATGTCATCCTGGTACCTAGTGTACCAGGAGACATATTTTTGAAACCAATCGTTTCTAAAAAGTAAAGTGTTTTCCCAGAACGCCATGACAGCATTAGCAAACGTTCCACCACAAGGTGAGCCCATCGCTACACCAGATGTCTGTAAATAAAACTTGTTTTCAAAGTGAAAGAAATTGTTTGTCAAAACAAGTTCTAATAAAGACTCAATTAGGCGAATAGTATCCTCACTGACCTTCTTAGAAACTAAAAACTGTCTTACCCAGTCGATGCCCAAGACTTGGGGTATCACAGTATATAAATCCTTGACGTCTATCGTCAAAAAAATGGATTCAGGTGAATATTCTAATTTATTAATATTTTCTAAGAAGGACCAGGAGTCTTTACAGATTTGTTTTTCACTACTCAGTAGTGGTTTAATAATGCTGTCAATATATTTAGCACAGGCATACGTGATTGAACCCCTACCATCAATGATGGGCCTAAACGGGGGATTGATTAATCTTTTGTGCAATTTAGGGGTTCCGAAGAGTGCTGGTATTTTGGGTGCAGCCATTCTTAAATATTCATGTAATGTTAAATCAGTAAACCCTTCTAGAAATAAATCATTCAAAGTATTATTAATTTTCTTATATGCGATGTGAATTTCATTTAATGAAACAAACTTGTACGCAGAGGTTTCCAGATGTTTTTGCATATACTCAACATACATATAATGGTCCATGAAGACCAAGCCTCCACCTTTATCTGGTTTCATGACTCTTACTCCACAATCTTTTAATAAATTTATAAAATCCCATTCTAAACTGGTAATGTTACTAGAATGGACATAATTCTTGAAAATTTCATGATTGTGAATAGCCCACAAATCCATTTCACAGATCTTTTCAAATGTATTTAAAATGGGATGTAAAGGTGGGTTATATGAGCTGGAAACTCTAAGGGTACTGATTGAAGCTGTGTTGTTACCCAACAGGGCAGTTAAATTTAATTTACGTACAAAGATTTTTAAATCTATTATGGTTTTAGCAATGTCCATTCGTCGACCTGGGACAAAGGATAAATCTTTTGCTAAAAAGTCGACCATGTCTTGATGTATGTCCATAACAGTATAGTTATAAATCTTAAAGTCCCCGTTGGAGCTTATATGTAATTTAGGTTGCGACCCAAAACATAAATCTAAGTTCATCTCTTCCGTGTTTTCCTCCTGTTCTTGGTGTTGGATTGCTGATATGGCCTCCGTTGTTTGTTGTGCCTGTGGTAATTGACCTGGTGAAAACCCTGTTGGTCTTGATGATTTTGTAAATCACTTTCTTGTATTACTTCACCACTGCTATCATTTTGTTGGATGTTCTGACCTGCATCATATGCTGCATTATTCATATTGTCATTTCTAATGTTATTATTCAGCCTAGGACTTCTTCTTACAGTAGTTCTTTGCTCTCGTGGCCTATTAGGAACATTATCTACAGTTGGGACATTCGATTGACCCCTTATGGGTTGATTATCAATGTCCAAATTATCTGTATGATGACCTTGCGCTGGAATTCTTGGATAGGCACATTTATTATTATAATCATTGATGTCACGTGTCAATTTCTTTTTCTTATGCAATAAAAGTTTTTCCATTGTGGCATCTATACTAATATAGATTCTACAGTACTCATATTTGTACTGCAAAAAATCTACATGAGCCTTTATTTTATCTTCCAAGCTTTCCAGCTCAATTTTCAACAAAGAAATGTCCTTAGAATAATAAGCGATGAGAGCCAGTAGAAATTCCTTCCCTTGTCTATCAAAAAGATCAATTAATTCATTGTAAAAAGCAGAATCATCTGTTAGTCAAACAGGGAAATGCCATTGAAGTAACCCTTTAGGAATGACATTATTCTTAATGCATTCCTCGAGGTAAGAAACCTCGAGTTGAAGTTTTTTACATTTAAATAATTTAACATCGAACTCATCGATCGTATCTGCTAGCCTAGATGTCTGACTATCATTATTGTCAGCAGAAATTACATTGGTTTGTAAACGTTCACCAAAAAAGTTGTTCAGGAAATTACTGATTATAGGCACTCCGTCGTTACCTGACATATGATTATTAACTGGTCTGAAATCAGCATTAAAATTCGGGTTACCTCTTTGTTGATTTTCTTCTGAAGTAGGTACGTGAGCTTGTTCCCTGGACCCGGCTGTTTGCGCTTGGTTATTCTCCTGGGTACCACTGTTGCTGCCAATACGAGGAGACCCCTGGCCGTTTGGTGGTGTATTCGCCAAAACTCTCGCAAACGAGGGTTGACCAGTTGTAAAAGAGCCATTATTATGTTCCGACCTTCGTGTGGAAAAAGCATCCACCTTTTGCGTTAATACATCCACTCGGTTCAGTGACACTTGGACTAGTGTAGTAAGGTTCCCGGAAGTAATGTCATTTCCTGTTGTCGGGTTCTCATCTTCTTGTGAGAATAAGTTTATCGAAGCCTCTCCGGACCCGGTCGCCATTATCAAAACCGCCAAAAATCCACAAAACACAAACTGGTAAACTGTTGAAGTGGCCAACCAGGTCACAATAAGAGTTGAGCTTCGAAAATTGAAATTGCAGTTTAATAAAACAAATAAAAGTGAGCGTAAAATCAGTTACACGCTTTCGGCGAGCACTATGTCCCACCTTCATCAGACAAACACATGTAACAATGCCAAAATAGTAATATTTATATCCACAAAAGTTTAAATTCTCCAATCATTTTAAAATGCATTTCATTTAATTATACATTGTCATGGGAACCTCAAATATGTGTCAACCCACCATAACATCTTAAAGGTGTAGGACTGAACCGCATCATAAATTCCAATTTCCTTGTTTTTTGTTGTTTCTAGCATTGTTCTTTCTGGGTACAGCATCCCTCTCTCTGCCTGACAGGAAAGCTCTGAAGGGGCTTTCTGCCCAGACTTGTCATTCATCCAGCTCAGCCTGAGCTACCTGACAGTTTTTGGTGAATGGAAGGTGCCCTGAAGCTTTGAAGATGGACAGCTGTTATATCCTTGGCAAGATATAACCAATATAGTTGAAGCTACTGCAACAGTGATCATCTGAACATCTACTGTTATAGTAAATTTATTTGCCCAACTGTAATTTCTTGAGAAGCCTCATGCTCAGCCAGCCATTTTTATTTCAGCCTCTAATTTTTGTAGTTTTATTAGTTCATCTGAATAGTTAGTTAAAATTTCTTCTATTTTACAACCTTTAGCTATTTGAACTATATATTCCTTCATTGTTTCATTTATTTGAAAAATCTCTGATATGACCGTTTTTCCCTCCAAAGTACTGGAACCAATCTCCTATGACAAAGTTGAAACTTCCAGTGCTTGCTGTTGAAGAGCTGCAAGATTCTTCCCAGCCAGAATTTTCTCTTCTCATTTTTTGTTTGATTTTCTCTCATGTTTTCCAAGATTCTTCTTTGCTGACACTCAGATGGAGTAATTTCTAGCCAGTGAACAAATTGTGCCCAAACTGACAGTTTCACTGGCATTTTTTTCAAAGTTGCTGTTTCCACACTGGTAGAGCTCATATCAACCTTCAGACTTCAGCCATCTTGGTAGCAAGGGTGCCCACAGGCAGGTGCAAGGGGGTCCACTTGCACTCCCCTGGATTTTCTTAAGTTATATGTGATGATTTGTTGAAATTGAAAAATGTACTGGCAAAACCGTACATTTTTCGATTTCAACTTACTTTTTTTTTTCTTCTGTAAAGCCTGCATCGTTCGGAGGAGATGTTATTGCAGGTTGCAGTCACATGATGCATATGATGAGCCTCAATTCCTCCTCAAACTGCATCTCTGTCTCTGACTGTTAACAGTTGCGTTACTGCACAGTTTGGATCAGGATGACAGTGGGCAGCAGATAGAGTGGAATGTTGATTTTTGTGACCAGAAACAGCTCAGCTCAGTAGTTCAGATTATTGGACTCATCATGTGGTGGTGTGCAGCACTTAGTTGCGAAATTAAGGTACATTGATCACAGATGGGGAGTTGGAGACAAGAAAGAAGCTCATGATATTTTTTTTCTTACATTAAATGGCAGCTTCCACCTTGGCACCAAAATATGAAAGTGGCGCACTTGAGACTTCAGTGTCAGTAGTTTCTCCTAGTGTCTAGTGCCCTCCCCATTCCTATTCCCAAGTCCATCCCATCCCATCCCAATGCCTGTACTGCAGACAGTTCCTAAGGCTAACATCTTCCCCGCTGCATCCACAATGAGGTGCCCGACTGCCTGGCTGTACTTAAGTTTAATTTACTTGCATATGGCCTTTTGGCCTTCCAAGTTCCAGGAGGTGGTTCTGGTGGTTGGTGGAGACTGGAATGGAGGAGAGAGCCATACTTTTCACCAAATTCATAAATGACCTGTTTGGCCAGAGACAGTGTTATCAAGATTGCTTCCCACTGATTCTGTGGTGTGATGAGAGTTGTGTAAGAAGGCAAGCTGTAAGTTTAACCTTTGTACCTCACTTAGAGTCACATGATATTCTATAGCACAGTTCAATATCTCCTAGAGAATAATTACTATTCTAAGAAAAATTAAAAATTAGCCATATCAAACACATACAGTATTGGTGAGCACTAGAACTCAGTGTATTATATTACTCTTTGGCCTTGTTACTTGTTCTGATTTATGGTTTCAAATGGAATATTATCTTGCATGTTTGTGATCTGCATTTAATGTTATTTCTAGGTTTGATAAAGGGGCATGTGTTAGCTATAACATATTATGCCTGTTGACTCCAAGGAGACTGTGGGATATCCTAAATATTAGACTACTGTTACATATTTACATGCCAGATACTTTGTAAATTGGAATAGAGAGAGGACTTACTTTAGCTCATATGCTTTGCTAGATGTATCAAGTCTATCTAATTAAACTTTTTAGCCTTAACATGTCTTCATAGTTTTCTAGTTTGCATTCTTTAAAACCACACTTACTCTTAGAAATTTACTTCTGTCTTTCCTGATCTTGGTAAACTATTATTTCACGTGTTAGAAAGGTGAGAGATTATGAAGGGGGAAACCTTTAACATTCCTTCATTCCCAATTGCACAAGCCTTTCACCAGCTTTACCGTCAGTTTGCCAGGGTTATTTTTGGGAATGACCAGTCCATAAAATTAGTGATATTTCTTTAGCAAAACCAACTGGTTATAACTATGGAATATGCCCTTCAGTCTTTCTTTTCCTTACCTGTATACTTCCTACATAAATTAAGATACACTGGGATCTTTAGGTTTCACTTTGTCTTCTGCATTGCTAAGATAGACCTGTGTCTGTTTGTTCTATCACACTCACATTCTTTTCCTCTACCTCTATATCCACCAAAAGTTTGTGTTGCATGCTTATCACTACTTCTCTGCTGCAAAGCTTGCTCTTAACACTTCTTTGCCTTCCCACTTCTATTCTTGGGGTAAGACTTCCCCCCTCATTTCTGAACTTCTACTTTCCGACATATGTTACATTCAAGGGTATAGCTAGGCAAACACAGTGTACTCAAATTAGTACATTTTTTTCATCATCTCTTGGAAATGCTATTAACTCAAGTAGCATATAACTACAGTTTTCTAAACTAATGTATGCTGTATGGAGCTATATAAAACATGCTTATGTGATATGAATGTGTCTCTAAAATGGGACATTTTAAGGCTATTAAGTGGCAACAGTTGAAAAATAATGTCTTTCTTTCAGGTTTAATTTCTTCAAGTCTTTTTGGTTTCTAATACCATGATGGGAACGGACCCCATTCCTAAGTCAAAGTACGATACAAAGTTCATCAAATTAGTATTGTTTCAATCTTTGATGTTAGCCAAAAGTGCCCTTTGCAGCACCCACAATGTGTCCAGAACTGACTCCTGCAAGTCATAAAGAGTTACATGTATCGGTAACATATCTAAATATGACTGTAAATTATTTTTTATGAAACTCATTGCTCCTACTACTATTGAAACTGTCTGGTTATCTTCTTCCACATTGCCCTCATTTCTGCCTACAAATCCTGTTATTTTATGACTTTGTGTATGGGACAAAATTGTGTGGGTTGAATGCATTTTAAACTTTAGGTTTAAGTACAAAATAAAACCTTCTGGCTACACCCCTGGTTACCTTTGTGTACCTCGCTCATATGTATGCAGCACTGAAATATTAGAAAGCTTCTGATGTATCTCCTGTTCCTTATTGTGGTATAGTACAAGCAATTCTGCTGAATCTTTAGCATGTCTTAATATCTGTCTTCCAAAATACCTTGGTCTCCAGAACCAAATACAAATTTTCAAATGTGCCTTTCCCAATGAACTATACACTTTGCATTGCATCTTAATTTATCTACAGACAATATTTTGTCATATAGACTGTTATTCCACTAGCTCGTACAGCTTGCTACATGTCTTAGCCATCTTTAGATTATTAGTTTATATCACTATTGTATTTGTTTCTGTTTGATAACTGTCAGTATCTTCTCTAGTCATAAATCATATTTAGTACAGTTCAGATGCATGATTTTGTATGTCACAATAAGGTGGCACAGCAATTTGGAGATTTTAGTCACTGTCTCACAGGTCATGGTTTTGACTTGGGGTACCCTATATGTGAAATCTGCAGGTCCAATCTGTGAGCAGTTACTGCCTTTTAGTAGGGCCTTTAGTTTCCTCTCACATCCCAAAAGCACATTAATAAATCAGTGTGTGTGCATGTGTATGTATGCAAACAAACTGTATTGGACATGCTGATAAGAGAAATAGTGATTTTCCAAACTGCAGAGTGTGTGTGTGTGTGTGTGTGTGTGTGTGTGTGTGTGTGTGTGTGTGTGTGTGTGTGTGTGTGTGTGTGTGTGTGTGTGTGTATGTGTGTGTGTGTTTGTTTGTGTGAGTGAAATGACCTACATTTACTATTAACAGGTGGAATTTATTTTCAAGTGCATTTTCAAGGAATTGTGAGCTTCAAGGGAAGACAAGTTTACTGCTGCTCATGCTAAGTCTGCTTAAAATGTGCAACTGTTTTGTTTTGCAAATGGTATCATTATTGTGGTATAGAATTTTAAAGCATTGTAGTAGCACAGCAGGTAGTATACTTGCATCTTGATAGATAGGGTTGTAGCTTCTACTCCCGCAGCATGTAAATTTGTATTTTAATGGGATGGCGTACTGCAGTCCTTAGTACCTCCACCTTTGGATGAGATGCCTAGTAACTTTGAACCTCTTTTTCAGCTTGTCACCCATTCTTTATTGCAATATACCAGCTTACCATTTATTTTAATGTAACATAGGCAATTTATTCTTCAAGGGCAACAGGCACTGAATTTGTAGATGAAACACTAAAATATAAGTTGTTTTCTAACAATATCTTTATTAGTTTCAGATCTTTTTAATGTGGAATAATTCAGATGGCATACTTCTGCAGAGATTGTGCATATTGACTGATTTTGGTGGATTGTAATGACAGAAGTTTGAGTGGCCGTTTATGGTTGAGATGTTCTGAACTGGGCAGTTTGTCATTACTGGTTATATGTTTTGTTTTATTGCTTACTGGAAAAATGTTCAAAACTATAAATTTAAAACACTCTAACAAGTGGTGCTGTATTATACAGGGATATAATTCAATTATTATATATTATAATTAATACAATCGGAAAGGTGAATCACAGAACTTTTGCATGGCCCTAAAAATGTGTGCAAGGGACCTATGATTTGAAAACAGCCCAAAGGTAAACTTAACCCACCGCTACTCAGATGGATTCTCTTTGAATGTGGGTTTCAATGATGTTTCAGTGAATGTGAGTTTCAAAGGCAGAGAAGTTTTAATGCTAAGTCTGTTTTCATTGTAAGACTATTGCTTTGTTTAGCAAATGCCTCAGTGTTTGTGCTATAAAATTTGAAATAAAAGTTGTAAATTAAATCCAAATATCTGTAGTCATTGTAGAAGTAAAGTATAAAACAGTATGCATACTGAGAGTTTTGAACAGTGTTTATGGCAAATGGGGAGAAATAGCCAAGTAATGGGACACTGGAATGGCTGCATGTGGGGGGCTACATGTGTGGGAGGCTGAGGGGGGGCTGCGTGAGGGGGCTCAGGGTTTGCATCCCCCTGCAAAAAATCCTGCGGGCTCCCTTGTTTGGAAGCCCCTTATATCCCACTTTGTTTATGGTATTATGTACACTATAGTAAGCTCAGGGCATGGGAGAAGCCAGTCAGCTTTATAGGGAGGTTATTAAGGGAGTAGGAGAGTGGTTACTTGGAAGGTAATGTGATTATTCAACCAGAGGTCCCATGATAATTGAAAAATTTACAGACAGCAGAAGCTTGATACAGAGTAGATCAACACAGGGGAGTTTCTCCTGAAAATATCAAAATATCACCTAGAAGTGGGAATATGAGTGGCTCATTGTATTTTAAGTGGGGTAGAGGTGCCCTCAGCACCCCCTTAATAATGTGTGCTAATGGTAACCTTAACCTTGTCCCTATCCTAAACCTAACCCTATGCATTGAATCTACTTGCAATATTCAAGTGGAGTATTCTCCTGTATTAAATTTTTGAACATTACCCCAGTGATCAAAATGTTATTTTGGTTCTAACCCTACACCTACCTTCAGAAAAATTCTTTCCATAACACTACCAGTACACAAGACTGCTCAGACACATACTACATACAAAAACACACATTAAGCTATGCTTATACCTAGCCCTTACCGTAACCCTAAACCACAAGCACTCACACACACACTCCTAACCCAAATGCTGAAACTGTTGCTATATATCTGAAAGTTTTGACATTAGCAAGAATTTCCTGCAAGCCATCCTTGGAAGGTAATCTGGCTATTCAGTAGCTCCTATCTTCAATGACAAAGTCCAATTGATGAAATGTGCATTTGATGATTTTTGCATATATACATATGTTTTAATAAAGTATATGTGTTTGTATGTGTAGATATTTGGCAGAAAGATGACTATTATTGTCAAAAGAAGTTATATAATACAAAGAAATGCATGAGATGGGAATGTTAAATTTGTTGATTTTTATTCATTTGTGAAGAAATTCTGCTATTGATTGGTTTCATTTTGAGAACAAAGAACCATGGCCAATGTATATAAAATGTCTGGGTTTTGTTTGTTATTGTATTCCCTACTTCCAGAGCATGGACAGGATATGAAACTGTCCGTCTCTTGTTTGTTTTTTAGAATTTACTAAATTATTTTATGTTTCTTTTATATTATTGTTGCATTTAACACTGTAACAAATGGAGGCTTTTTTATTAAAATGGGAGAAAGGGGCAATGGATGTGCTCTGGCCATAATGTGATTTGAGGTAAAGGAAGGGGAGTTTATGATTTTTGAAGTACAATCTAGTTCAGTGCAGTAAGGGCTTAAGAATGGATAAAATCAGGGATTGTGGGACTGAGAGATAAACAAACTCATATAGGAGAAGTAAACAGGAACATTGAGGGAGAAGGATACTTGATGTTTGTTAGATATGGTCAATGGCCATTGAGGCTTATCTCTGTTGGAGGTGAGTATAGGCAGGATTTTAGCTCAAGAGCAAAGTCCTTTAGGGTCTAACTCTAATGGAGTAGAAGGGGGCAAAAAGGGAAAGGGTGAAAGTAAATGAAAATCACCACATGGAATGTGAGGCATCAGTGATTCCAGTACCTAAACTAGTCAGGAAAAAGGTAAATGCAGTCTTGATGCAGAACATGAAGCTTTACGTGACAGAAGTATGTAAGATGTAAAAAAAAAAAAAAAAAAAAAAAAAAGGTAATACAGATGGTTAGATGCTACTAGGGAGAAGCATACCAGAGCAAGGGTGTCAATAAGGTCTCGTACTGTTTGGAAAGCTTTGAAGCATGTGAAAACTAAGCAGGGGGTGGGTAGTGGTGAGATTACTTGAAGAGAGTTAAGGAGTGGTGGTTTTGACTCTTTTTGAATTTAATATGGATGATGAAAGTATGCTGGGAATATTAAGCATTTGGGACAGGAGAGTGATAGCTATTTTTGGAAGGGACTTCAGTTTGGTGTTAGAGACAAAGAGATAGATGCTCATCATTCACACTGCCTCAGCAAAATATGAGTTCTGTGCCTGCACAGAAACCTTCTCTTTTACCTTTCCAGAGCTCTATTCCCTCCTCTGACTTTGCGATTGGGGGATTGGCTAAGCCCCTGCCATCAGGGGAAGCCTAACCATTGTCACAGAAAGTGTCATTTATTCAGTCTTTTGTGTTAGCTGTAAGACTCACACAGCTGAATCTCCTGAGCAGACTGCACTAGTGCATTATAGCTTCCAGATTCAGATAAGATCCTTTGGGAATGTCTCCTCATCTTTATTATTATATACTTTTGTTTTCTTTCTGTTTTATTTAAATAATAATAATAATAATAATATAAATGTAGAACATAGTTTATGTTTTCTATTATTACTGCCTTTAGTCAACTGTCAAAAGTGACAGTGTATTATTCTGGCTGATGTTTTTCTCCTAAAGATCCTTATATGGCTTCCAACCCATCAAATCCAGTTGTACCTAAAACAAAATCTTAACAAAAACATGCCTCATACAGTTTGTGAATCTGTTGTTGTCTTAAGCTTTCCCACAGGCCACTTACCTTTTTCCCTGTCACCTTCTGGTGTGAGCCCACAGCCTGCTATAGTACAGGGGTCAGATGCATCCTCCAAGGGTGTTTTAGTGTCTGGTTCAGATATAGGAGAACCAGCCTACTTGTGTGCAGGCATCATACTCTGTCCCTAGGTTTTTTGTTCTCTAGTGTAGTTCATAGTAGGAACAAACAGAAACTTCACCACATGACAAGACAGTATGGTTATTACCATGTATAGTGTTGATTTGATTTCCTTAGCTAAGAGTGTTTTACAGTCAGCTAATCTTGGAGGCTGTGTTCCTGTTTAGAACGATTATGGGGCTACCTTCTTTAGCAATCATTCTAATGTTGTAGATTTTGATGGGAACTCTGATGATGACAGTAGTGAACGCTTTGAGTTCATTAAATCTGATTCTTTGGAAGGTG
Organism: Protopterus annectens; assembly: GCF_019279795.1. Taxonomy (NCBI): domain Eukaryota; kingdom Metazoa; phylum Chordata; order Ceratodontiformes; family Protopteridae; genus Protopterus; species Protopterus annectens. The sequence continues at coordinate 662,801,371 of NC_056727.1, read as the reverse complement.
AACAGGTTCAAAAACCCAAGCAAGTGTTCACCTTTCCACAGATGATAACTAGGTTTAGAGCTGTATCTGACTGTAAGCAATCTGGAGTGGAGCTATGTCAGTAACGGGCAGAATTTATGATGTTATGATGATGAAATTCCAAATGACTGGTCGTTCCTTCTCTGTTACTGGCCTCAGAAGATTTCTATAAAACTGCATGTAAAACCCTTTGGCTAGTGAACCAGCTCCTAAAAAAAAGGCTATGAGGAAATACAAGTTGTACTCTGATCTTGCAGCTCTCCTTGCTACTTTGTCAGCTGATCCAGCTGTGGATTATCCAGCTGCCAGCTCTAATTAGCGAACCTTGGCTTCTTCTAACCCAACACTACCAGATAAAATTGCCAAGTGGTGAGAATCTCTGTAGGAAAAAATGTTGTCTCAAGCTAGTAATGTGGTCTTTAGAATTTTAAATTATCAGGGGTTCATGTGGAAATTTATTTTGCAATGTGCGTACAGTTTAGATGACTTTGCTGTTTCTTTGCCTGTTGAACAGAAGTGTCATATGTATGAGTGTGTTTATAATGTGACTCAGGTTTTGAAACATACTTTTAGGAGTGTCTTGGAAGATACGGACACTTTTTCTAGAAATGCAACCACTTCTGTTATATTGAGAACATTTGCATGATTACGTAACTAGAATTTTTCTGTGGATTTAAAAAAAATGAGATTTTGAATGCTCCTTTAAGTTCTAAATTTGTGTTTGGTCATGCTGCTACCCAGATTCTCAAACAGTGGAATGACATAGGTAAATTGATGTATGGGATATCTAGAATGTTTCATATTCCCAAGTTCTTCCCTAACAAGGTGTCCAACTTCAAAGGGCAGAACAAACAAAATCAAAGCCTAAGAAGACTCGGGGTACCAAGACAAAATGTCAAGATGATAATGTCTCCAAACCAAATAAAAAGTGTTCCTTTCCTAAACAAAAATGTTCCCCATGTAAAGAATGACTATGCCAAAACTCACAGCATCCTGTCCCTTCCTCCTGTCCCTCCTCCCATTTCACCTTCCCCCAGGTGTTAGCTCAACCCAGCAGCCTGACCACAAATAGTCTCAGACAAGTGGGTGCTGAGAGTAGTTCAGTGAGGATACTCTTGGCAGTGGCCAGAAAATCTTCTGCCCTTCATGGAAATCCCTGCACACCTTCCAGACCAGACATGTCTGTTTTTGCCAGTTCTAATTCAAAGGTTGCAAACAGGGGTTATACAGCCAGTTCCTGTACCACAAAATGGAAAAGGATTTTACACCAGAATCTTTTTGGTACCCAAAAATGAGCTATTGTGAAGACTGGTGTTAGATCTAGCATACTTGAATACTTTTCTAATGATACCAAGATTGAAAATACTCACCCTGCAGACAGTCTTACCCTTTCTTCTAGACCACTGTTTCATGGTGGTTTTTCATCTGAAGAATGCTGCTTATCATCATATGCCCATTGCTCCCAACTTTAAGTTGAACCTACAAATGTCCTGTTTCACATCCTCACAATGAATTGCCTTAATAGGGTGCATGATGGGCACAGAAAAGTATCACCTTTTTACCAGTAGACATAGTCCTGTTTACAACATTTTCAGGGATTTCTCTCTTCAAGACATTATCTTCACAAGAGAGTTTTTACTAAATTCTAGAGCTCATGGCATCAGTAATCCTCATGACACCATGGTCCAGACTCCACATGACAAAGATTCAGTGGTACCTAAAAAAAAATGTTGGACCCATCACCTGCTTCCCTTGCAGTTCCAGGTTATAGTGGTGGATTTCACAAAGCAAGAGTTACAGTAGTTGAGGGATCAGGCGTCTCTCAGCCCAGATCTACCTTTCTCCTTGGAGATCCCAATTCAGTTGTTTTCAATTTACTTTTCAGATTTTGCATGGAGAACAGTGTACATGGGAGTTCAAGTGCAAGATGATTGGGGTCCTTTGGGCACTACAAAGGACGTAAACAGTAAAAAATGCTAGAAGAGATTCAGACCATAAATGCTCTTTGCCCCTTAGGGTCTTAAAATCCCCTTGCATTGGTCACAGGCAACACCACAGTCATGTGGTAATCGAACAAATAAGAGAATACAAGGTCATATCCTTTTTGCTGGTTAGCAATGGTAGCCTAAGACTATCCTTACAGCATTCTGTCATGCTTCAAACATCATACATCCCATCAGAGCAAAACTTGGTGGCAGGCAGACCAAGCAGATCCCAGATGGACCCTCATGAGAATTTGAGACACAGGTCTGTCTGCATTTAGTCCAGATGTGGGGAGCCCTTCAAATAGATCTGTTTGCCTCCTTTCAGAACAGACAGATGGAAAAATTCTTCTTGGGATATCCTTGCAGCCATGCTTATAGGGCAGAAACATTATTGTTCCTTTGAATGAGAATCTTCCTTTATACATTTTCACCCTTTCCACTGATACCAAATGTACTTCTGAAGATTCAGAAAGAATTACCAGAGATCATTGTGGTGACTCCATTTTCACCCAGGCAAGGTTGGTTCTCCACTTTAATGGAATTGGCCAAGGACAGTTAACACAAGCTTATTCATACCCTGGATCTGCTCACACAGTGTCAGGGGCAAGTGATCTCCCCAATTTAGAGCAATTGCTACTGACAGCCTGGATGATTCTATCTTGATACCTTTAAGGCACTTGTTCCATGAGGATGGCAGCAGGTATTGAAGTAGTCAAGAAAACCTGCAACCAAAAAATCTTATATTTACCAATGGAAGGGGTTTTCAAGGTGGTGACTTATTGATATCAGAGAAGCCAGTATGGTGTTTATCGCTTTGATTTTGAAATATTTGTGTAAGCTACTCAATGATGGCTTATCTTATGCATCTATCAAGGTGCATCTTGTAGCCATTTCAGCATTTTCTGCACATGAATTCCCCCCTTTTGTCTCTTTTTGTGGTAAAACTGTTTAAGAAAGGAGTGTTGCACTTGAAACCTCCTTAAAAGCAAATTTCTCTTCCTTTGGGAACTCAAGTTTGTTCTTAAAAAATTGACCTTATCTCCATTTGAACCTGCCTTTCTGGCTGATTTGAGGTTCATCACTTAGAAATCTGCTTTGCTCATTGCTCTAACATCTGCAGGGTGAGTCTGTAAGCTGTAAGCTTTAATTATGGGCCAACCTTATCTGATTCTCAACAAGGACAGGGCTATTCTTCACAATAATCCATCTGATGTTGTCAGTTTTCACTCATCCTCAACCTATTGGTCCGGATCTGATCTGATGAGGCCATTACACTAGCTCAGGGTCTCTAACAAACTCTCGAGCTCTTTCCCTATACATAATGTACAACCCCTAACTTCCTTCAGATCTCGTTTGCTGCTGTAGAAACTGGACATGGTTGTCTTCAGCTCTCTAGCTTCACAGGGGGAGATAAGTGTTTTATTTATAAATTTCCTTTTTCACTTAAGAAAATATATATATATATATATATATATATATATATATATATATATATATATATATATATATATATGTCTATGGGTCTACTTTCTTTAAACAAAAGTACATTTCTACAAATGGCATTTACCCGAGCTCATAGGTTAGTACTAAGCTAACTGGCCTTGCGAGCCATTTTAAGCCTAGCCAATTATCCCTTGTGAGACTCAAACCCTGCACCTTGTGTTTGTAAGGCAAACACTTTAACCATTTGGCCACCCTCCCAACCCTTTCCTCATTCCTCCAAAGCGGCAATACACCAAACACATGGACAGCCAAATTCCTTTCCCTGTGAAAGGATCCACTTGGCCACCATGTTGAACTTTGCCTTCTCTTCAGTTTAGTGTGATCTCGGAGTTGGTATATTTAAGTGGGATAGTGTGTGCATGGGGGTTGAAGCCTTCCACTTTGGTGGGCTTAGTTTTGCTTCAGTTCGGTTTATTTCCTTGGTGGCCAAGTGGTTCCTTTCACAGGGAAAGGAATTTGGCTGTCCGTGCGTTTGGTGTAATGCCACTTCAGAGGAATGAGCTTGGCTAAGTACCATTCGTTGAAACATACTTTCGTTTAAAGAAATTAGATACACACACACACACATATATATATATATATATATATATATATATATATATATATATATAATATTATCGCCTTCCTTCCCTTATACTATTTTCTAAGTTCTAGTTTGTTCAAGTGTTTCATAATACAGTAGCTTGAAACTAAACTTTTTCCTCTGTAAAGTTTTTCTGCTTTTACATTTGACAAGATTTAACTTCCCTTTTTGAAAACACCTGCACTTTCCGCCATACTCCTAGTTACAGTTACTTCAGTAAGCTGCTTTTTCCTGTGGCAGACTCAACCTCTGCATTCCTACACACAGAAAAGTAAAAAAAAATCCATTCTAATAATTTCTTTTATTTAAGCAGCATTACTGGGGCTTCAATCCCCCAAATTTTAACTGAAACCCTTCAAACAGTGTAATTTTTTAGTGTTTTACCTAAAAAAACAGACAATTTGTTTTTCTTTTACATAATCTGTGCCAGATTTTAGAGGTGTCCAGTCTGAGGTGTGTTGCAATCTGTCCGTCTCCCAATTGCACTAATCTATTGTCCAGATTTTTGGTCATATTTCTTACTCTGTTTTCTTATCTGGCACATAATTCTGATGATCAGAATTTTAAAACTGATATAGGATGGCATATACTTCAGCTTCAGAGTTAAAATCTTTTATAGAATGTGTGCTGACAAGCCATGCAGGAGCAATATTAAAAAAAAATAATAATAATAAATAAATAAATAAATAAATACGTAAATAAATGAATGAATGAATGAATGACCAAATAAAAAGGCTCAGTCTTTTAAGTATTGGGGCAGCACTGGAGAACTATGCACTTCTAAAATACAGGGAATTAAATATTGTAACAGCAGTATGCAGGGTTGTCATAATGGTTAAGTTCTTTTCCTCATAGAAGGCTGGTTATTTGTGTGGCCCTGGATTGTTCAGAGGTGTCTAACTAATCCAGGACAGACTAGAGGTTGGTTGTTTGATGTCACTAAGTCCTCAACTAGCACAGAGAACTAAACAGATGAGTTGTTAGTGAACTGCTTCAGCTGACAAAGATACAGATTTAAAATCCTCCAATCTGGTACAAGTGAAGTTTTTTTGTTGTTTTCATAGGGGGCTCAACTCCCCCTAAAAGAAAGAAGTAATCAATCCATACAAAAAGAGCATCTTAGATCCTATTCCTCAATCTGGAGTCACTAGGGCCTCTATCAGATCCTTAGTCCCTCTCAGATTTGGCAGGTTTCATCCCCTAGAGTGTTCCTGCCTGACTGCAAATCTTCATCGAATCTAACGTCTTTGGGTCCGACTGTCCATAACTGTTGCTGTGGAAACCCTCCTTCAATCGGATTTTTGGTGAGGACTCCTTCGTTTCCATTTTCTCCTGCCACTGGATATGGTCATTCTGACCATTCTCTCTCATCTCCGTTGGATCCTAGGAATCAGAACCGATGAATGTGTGGTGCCCATGATGGTTCTCGGGTTCAGCTCCTTCGGATCCATGCTTGGCAAGTGTGACTCTGCACTGTTGTGGTTCCTTTGTGGGACTGGGGATTGGACTGATAGTTTTTTAGCTTGATTTGGCCTTCATCAGATCCAGGGTGCTCAGATTCAACCTACCGCAATTCCTTGTCAGACTGAGAGTTGGGATAATGCTTCCATTTAAAAAAAAATAATAATAAAAGAGAAGAAAGGAAGAACTTTTCCAATCCTGCCCTTTTCCATATGGATCTGGTCTAGTTACTTCCCTCCATCAGATCCTGGGCTTAGGATCCAATGGATGGCTGGTTACCCTGGGAGAACTGAGCTGTCTTTGGATCCGGAGTTGTTGAGTGGTAGCATTTTTCTTCAGATTCAAGGCTTCCCTCGGATTCAGTGGTGACCGTGTTTTTCTGTTGTTGTCAGTTTTCATCCAGATGTTGCTTTTTGACACTCACATGCCACTCAACTGTCCAGCTTTTACAGAATGTCCAGATTTTTACACCATATTTTTGGTCTGTTCCTGAAAAAAATAGTTGTTTTTTGGCAACTCTCTGCTGCGATCTGTTGATTTAAGTCACTAAATAATGACTTTGTGTCCTTCAGAAGATCTTTGTTAACACAAACTTTGTTACTCTAACAACTTTCTAGCTTCATAAGAGTAATATTAAAAATCTGTCCCTATTTTTGGGCCTTTGTTCCCTCTTTTTGTCAGATTTTAAGTTTCTTGCACTAAGAGATTACGATGTATGGTCATTCCTTTGCTTTTTGCACTATTCCTCAAAAAGGAAATAAAAGAAAGTTCAGTTGAGCCTCTGGTGCCATAAATAAGAATGTGTTTTTTTCAGTTTCAATCCTCATATCCTTAGAAAGACTCATGATTATGGTAGTATGCTATTGTTCTACAGAGTTTTTGGTGTTGAGGGAGTGTGTCCCTGTCTTCTTGCCTTGTCCCACCTTCTAAATGAGGATTGTCATAATGATTAAGGTATTTACCTCACAGACAAAGGTATAGACCTTGATCTCACTAAAGGAAGTTGGCTGGGCTTGGAGTGGTCCATGAGGGCAACTTTTCTATGAACTTATGAACCTATATGCAAGGTGGATATAATGAAAAATAATACTTAAATGCTCTCTAACTTCCACCCCTTTTTATCTCTGTTCTGGTTTCGTGAAAGTGTTTATCTGGTTCTAGTCTGTCTGGCCCGGGGTTCATGCCAAGCCTGGAGACACGGGACCTTCATTTTTGGACAGAATCGGTTATTCTCTGTCCATTCCTCCCCCACAGGATTCTACATTACAACTCCATTTCCCTCTCTAACACTAAGGTTCCAAAAATAAAATGGTCCTCCCTTCCAGAGTCTATGGTTCAGTGGGAAGGGCCAGAGATTTAATGTCCTTAGTCAATTCCTCTGATAGTTTTTAGTGTCTGGGACTCCCCCTTCTCCCACCATCACCATTCTTTATGGTTTCAATTCCTTCCCTCGACTACCTGTGGAATGAAAAGTGCAGTTTGAGCAGAAACTGGAGTTCAACGTCCTTCTATCCATCCTCCCATCTTTTAGCTGGATTGATGGATTATTTGATGGACTATAATTTGGTACATCTACAAATTAGAGGAATCAAATGTATCCTTGGTATCATGAACCTTAGGGGAGTGCGTAACAATAGGAGATATCCTCCATCCATCTTCTAGTGGCATCACATATTCCTGTCTTAGTTAGCTGACTGAGCAGGTCCCTTTTACTATTTCACAAGTTGTGTCTCTACAATTATGTGACAGAAATGATTGATCAGTCAACAGCATTAGCTTGACTGTGACTTTTCTTGTATCCCATTACTACAACAAGATCAGTAACTACTTGACATCCCTCCCCACCCCACCACTGCCTCTTCTACAAAGCTAAGCAAATTGGCAGATAAGTCCACCAAGTCAACTTTGAATTATACACACAATATAAGGCCTATTAAAATGAACGCAAAAGCCATATAAATAAACAAAAAATATAAAAAAACAAAATTACTTAAAACACAGTAACTTGTAATAATCTTATAAAACAAACAACTAGTAAGTACTTTCATTCCATATGTGGAACTTCATCAAACCAAGTTGTCCAAAGTTAAAACACTATTTAAATAAATTAATTTGAATCACATGAATTTTACTTTTAAAGTGGACAAAATGAGTATTTAATTTTGAGATCTAGTAGTTTGCAAGTCTGCCAACAAATTAAAAGAGAGAATATTTTAAAAATATGTACAGAGTAATAGCTACCTGCATTATAATAGTGTGGATAATAAACGTTTTAAAGATAACATAGTGAAAGGATAGTTTCAAAGAGTGAGTCAATTAACATGTGATAATGATTATTTTGACATTGAGTGTGAAGCCATGAAAGTTAGATTTTATGAAAGAGGGTAACCTCTGGAAGTGGTTAATAATGTTATGGTAGATGTTAAGAAAACAAAAAAACGAATAAGTGATGGTTCTATGAAGACTGGGATGAGCCATAAAATTAATAATAAAAAGGATTTTTCTTTAGGTTGTTGCCTTGAGAATTTGGTGGATGAAAAAAGTATATGAGCTATAATAAAAAATAATTGGAGGTTTTTAATGAATTTCCAAGATTTAAAGGTATTATTGGGAAGAGCCCTATTTTTTCTGAAAGAGGAGCAAGAATTTAAAAGAATATTTTTATAGGAATAGTCTTAAGAAAAATCGCGTTTATATTCCACTGTCGAAAACTCAAACTGTCGACAGCGTAATAATTGACATGAAAGTGTCAAAACCCGAACATCAAACACACAAAAAAAAAAAAAACACCCAAACACAACACAAATTGCTCTGCACCCCCCGCTACTTAAATATACCAACTCTTAGATCGCACTACATTGCAGTAAATGGAAATCCCCCTTACGGAGATTTCTGTTTACATGCACGATGACTTTCGCTTTCAACATTTTGGTGCCGACAATATTAGCTTCAATATTGTCGGCCTTCGACAGGGTGAAGTAGAACCAAAAAATCTACTAGATTCTGAAAAAGGAATGTTTAAGTGTGGCAACAAGTATGTTATGGAAAAGGATAGGATAATGTCGGCAGCTAGGAATTATGAGATTAAATTATACAACAGATATAATTGTAAATCTAAATATGTTGTTTATATTGCTATTTGTAATTTATGTCCTGCGTTTTTTGTTGGCAGAACCATTAGAGAATATCCATATGAGAATATATTAACATGTAAAAGCAACAGAAAAAAATTGAGTTAAGTAATGCTGTAGGGAAATGTGTGAAAAAAATGCATATGAAAGTTTTACATAATAGGGCTGCCGTGGTGGTGCAGCGGTTAGCATTGCTGCCTCACAACAAGAAGTTCTCTGGTTCGATTCTTGGCTGGGGTGCCTTCTGTGCGGAGTCTGCATGTCCTCTCTGCAGTTGTGTGGGTTTCCTCCGGGTGCTCCATTTTCCTCCCACATCCGAAAGACATGCTGTAGGTGGATTGGACACTCTAAAATTGGCCCTAGGTGTGAGTCTGTGTGTGTGTGTGCCTTCTGTGGAAGGTTGGGTGCTGGGCTGGCAACTTGACACTGTAAAACTTCACTGCCAATCATGAGCGGACAGGTGATCCACTGTGGCGACCCCTAACCGGGAAAAGCCAAAAGAAGAAGAAAGTTTTACATAATGTGAGATTTCTTTTTATTCTGTGATTGATTAAGTTTACAATTTTGAAATGAAATGTGATGCTGAAGATGAATTAAACTGGAAAGAGTACTGCTGACAAATAAAATGAAATGCTTGTGTTTTCCATGGTCTGAATGATAGGGAGAACTTTAGTACTTAAAAGGAAAGGGTTAATTCACCGAGGGGTTTGTTGTCATGTGATTCAAATTAATTTATTTAAATGGTGTTTTAATTTTGTACAACTTGGTCTGATGAAGTTCCACATATGGAATGAAAGCGCTTACCAGTTGTTGGTTTTACAACTTTGAAGTATATTTAGGTTTCTACACCAAGAACTATCACAAGACATTCTGTAACTATGTCTGTAACCTCTAACGTAATACAGCTCATTGTAAGGCAGTCTCCTATACTGAGCCTTCACAACCTCTAATTCAATACATTGTTGAATGCAGAGCTTATTGTAAGGACAGTCACCTATACTGAGCCAGAAGTTTTAGCAACCTACTGACCATCTCATTCAGCTCTATCCTTACTCTTTTTTTGCTCCCTCTCAATCTGTCTACTTCAAACTTCCCTTAGGAAATATCTCCTACAGGCTTCTATATAATTTCATATTTCTTCTGATCCTCAATATCATTTAGCAAGCAGCTAAGTAGAAGAACAAGGTTATCTCCTTTGGATCCTACTGTCCTAGTCAAATGGTTTTCTCCTTTTTAACCAATGGACAAACTCATTGTCATTATAACTTACTGACCATTATGAATATGCTTTTCCTTTACTCTGACCTTTATCTATAATAACCACCTTAGTCTCTAGCTCCAGGTCAGACCTTCTGTCACTCAACAGATATGGTTCTCCCCGATATTTCTAATCTGCTAGTTCTTCTCATATCTTTATATTCTGTTGATGCTTCAATAGGAAACTGTTCAGAAATGAATAATGAAAGCTGCTTTATGGGGTAGACCAGGATCAGATAAATTCTTCTGAGCATCTGACTCATTCAGTTCTTGAATTTTTGTCGACCCCTTTTATGAGGACACTAGTTCATCTTTTTTTTTTTTTTTTTTTTTTAATGTAATTTTAAAAAGCTAAATTGTCTAGGACCTCATCTCCTAAGTCATCTTCTTCTTCATTGGCTTTGGATTCTTCGTAAAGAGAGCTCATAAACTTCTGATATTAACCTAGGATTTGAAAAAGACTAAGTTACATGATTCGGCTACCTCTTTGGATCTGAGAAAGACAAAATTATCTGACCCAACTTTGTTGGATTTGACACCATCTATGCAGAATCTATCTGTTATTGGACCTTCTACCTTGATAAACTTGCCTAGGACTCAGTTTTTTACTGTCTTGATCCGGTCACCTCCAAAGTACCTTCTCCTTTTTTAGAAAGACAGATCTCCATCAATATATTCCACTTGTTCTGCCAGAAGCCTCACAGAAGAAGAAGTGGAGAAAGTAGTGAGAAAGATTCTGTAAGCACAGAGCCAGTTTTTTAAACTGCAACTCACAGCTATCTCTACTTTTATGTAAGATTCCAGGATTCCTCCTAAATACTCATAATACTGTGAATATTAAATTTAGTAGGTACCATTCACAGACATTTTTACTGCACCATGCAAACAAATCTGATACTATAAACCTTGATTTTTTTCCCTTTAAACCTGCATTTAGATAAAAAAAAAAAATACATAAATAAGGTCATGTTGAGGACAAACCATTCATGTTATGTAGTCCTATCTTGCCTACATTCTTACCCGTGGGTTCGGTGCCGAATATCGGCTCCGACTCGGCCGACTTTTCTAGCTCAAAGTCTTTCATTGGCTGGGCTAAGCAGGTATTCCATGGTGCACTGCTCCATATCCTCAGATCTTGTTTGTCGCTCGTGTAGCTCGGACGTGGTCTCGCTTGGCTGTGGCTAAGTACACTTTTTTCTTGTCTTAAAGAAAAGTTTTGGCTCATAATCAAAGCTATTTTCATAGCTATTGTCTAGTGTTGTTTGAGGTAGTGATCATGTGATTGTTTGTGTGGTATCCCGCTGACTGTTCTCCCGGGCTAGGCCCATTTCAGTTAGAGGGCCTAGTCCTTCTCTTTTTGCCTTCTGTGCGAGTATGGTCTAAACCGTTTAAGTTAGAGGTTTGGGCTATTCCCTTTCCTTGTGGTCATCAACCCTTTTTGGTGAGAGTTTTGGACTTGTTTCTTTAGTGTGTGTGTTTGGTGACTGTTTACTGTTCGTTCCCGCATTTTGTGGTGTGAGCGCCTGTGAGTTCTTCTCAGACTTGTTTTTGCATTTTGGTGTAGAAGTGAAGATGTCCAAAGATTCCAAGGAGCACAGACCTTCGGGTTTCAAAAAGTGCTCTAAATGTGGGTACAAAATATCCATCACTGATGGGCATTCCATTTGTGTCTATTGCCTGGAAGCCATTCACCTGCAGGAATCCTGCAGTTTTTGTCATGCGTTCAGTCCTAGAGTTCTCCAAGATAGAAAGAATAAGCTGATTTTAAAGGGACTCTTGAAACCCTCTTTTGAAGAGGCTATGGATTCGTCTCCCAGTGGTAAATCTAAATCTGGCAAGTCTAAAAAGAGATCTCCGGCTCCGTCATCTTTATCGGAGCCTCCGGAGAAAGTCTCAAAAACTGCATCGACCTCCTCGGCTCCACTGTCCTCGGGGCTGCAGGAAGTGTCGGTGTTGATGGAACCGGCATCGGCTCCAGTTTTATTGGAACCTCTTAGGAGCCGATCGCCCAGTCTCAGACCAGTTTCTCCTGAGAGGAGATCTTGTGCTCCCTCCCTGTCTTCCAAATCCTCCAGGACCCTTTCGTATGTGGATGTTGATAGGGTAGTTCAGTGGCTCTTCCAGTCACCAGTTTTGGCAAAATTATTTTTGGCTCTGACCCAGTTGGCTCTGGCGCCCGCCCCGACCCCATCTTTGATCATTCCTCCTCTGAGCGCATCTCTGTCTTCGGAGCCGGAGTGTTCTGCACCATGTGATATTCCTAGGCTGGCTCCGATGGCACCTTTGGCTCCATCGGTACCAGCATCGGCTCCGACCCCGTTGGCTCCATCCTCAGGGTTCAGGACTCGGGATTATTTGGTCGGGCCCAAGGGGGACATCTCGGGGCTTATTTCAGTCCCAAGTCTCCCTCTCGGTGCCTCGGCTCGGGGAACTCTGACCCCTGTCATGGCCTCGGAGGCTGGTTGCTCCTCGGACTCAGGGGGCCTGCCTTTGAGGCTATGCAGACCGCGCTGGCCAGATCATCAGCTACATCAGGCGGGTCGGTCACTCTGTCCCCCACCACTCCGGTGAGAGCCTCTGAACAACACCTATCCATGGACAGCAGAGCACCAGGGCCTAGGGATACCCCCACGAGTGGTCCCCAAATTTCTGAGGGCCCCTCAGAGTTCATGCCTGAGGAGCCCCCTAGAAAGAAAACATGCAAGAGGAAGCACATAGACTCCCAGGATGAGTCCCTCACCTCTGATACTGACCGCTAGGAATTGGAGGGGTCCCCCAAGTCATCCTCTGATGATGTTTCCTTCTCTGACATCCTGGATATACTGAAACAAAGAGATGACTGGCCGTCCAAAGCCCCTTCTGAGGAGGAGTCAGTATTCCTTAAGGCTTTTGGTGCTCAGCCCTCCACCTCCTGGGTGTTTCCACCCTTCAATGAGCTCCTTGATCTGACGTGTCAAAGAGTGTGGGAAAACCCTGATTCTGTGGAGCCCGTGCCCAGGCATCCAAATAAGTTTCTTTCCGCCCCCCCAGGGCAAAGAGTTTCTGTCTAAAGGAGTCCCTGTATATGCCATGCTGGTGGCGGCAGCCACTCAGAAGGAAGTAGCAGAGTCTTCTTCATCCATCCATCCTCCTAATAAGGCATCTAGGACCATGGACCAGTACGGGAAGCATACCCTCACGTCAGCAACCTTTACCTTACGGTCGCTGAATTACCTGCCTCACTTCACTCGGCTCCAGAGAGATCTCCTCAAGGAGTTAGGAGATACTCTTGCGGGTAACGTTCCTGAGGTGGTGGCTCAGACGGTTAACGCCGAGGTCTCTACCCTCAATTCCATTGTCAACTCATCCATGCGGCTCATTTCATATGCAGCCAAGGGAGCGAGTAGGACAGCAAGCTCAGGAGTCGCCCTTAGAAGGCAAGCCTGGCTCCGCCTGTGTTACTTTGTGGAGGCCTTCAACTCTTCCTTCACTGACGCCCCCTTTGATGGTTCTTCTTTGTTCGGGACCAAAGTGAAAGACACTCTCACCAGGTGCGAGCAAGAGGGAAAGACCCTGTCTGCCGTAGGGGTCCATTTTTCCCTTCCTTCTAGGCCTTATCCCAAGGCCCAGTGGGGGGGAAGATGTGGTTCAAGAAATCACAGAGGTTTTTTCCTGCCGCACAGGGTGAACCCCCCTCCACAGGCAGAGGAGGGGGAGGTTATTCCGGGAGATGCCGCCCCAGAGGCAGAGGGGGCCCCCGCAATTCGGGAGACCGTGATTCCTTTTGTGGCTCTCCCTACTCTCGTTCCTGAGGGAGTGCCTGGCTGTGCTTATCTGGAGCCAGTCGGGGGTTGAATTTCATTATATCAGGAAGCCTGGGAAAGCATCACTCAGGACAGATGGGTATTACTGATAATTTCCTGAGGTTATCTCATTCTGTTTACATCAGACCCCCCCTTCAATCAGAAAAATCCCAGACGTTCCACCCAGTCAAAGGGATCAAGCAGCCTCCAAGGTTTCAAAGCTGCTAGGAAAAGGGGCCATCCAGTGTGTCCCCTCAGACCAAATTGGATTAGGGACTTACTCAAGATTCTTTTTGGTGCCGAAAAGAACAGGGGACCTGAGACCCATATTAGATCTCAGCCAACTGAACAACTATGTACACAAGTCCAAGTTCCATATGGTCATGCTACAATCGATTCTCCCATTATTGGGAGAGGAGGTATGGATGTGCTCCATCGACCTCAAGGATGCTTACTACCATGTGAAAATGGACAGGGCATCCAGGAGTCACCTACGCTTCCTGCTGGGAGCCAGTCATTTCCAGTTTTGAGCCCTGCCCTTTGGTCTCACCACAGCCCCCCAGGGTGTTCACCAAGTGTATGGCGGTGGTGATGGCTCACTTGAGACGTCAGGGATTCCAAGTGTTTCCGTATCTGGATGACTGGCTCCTTACCACCCCCACCAGGCATCAACTAGTTCAAACCAGGGATGCTACCATCACTCTATGTCACCAGTTGGGTATAACAATAAATTGGGAAAAATCTGCTTTATTGCCCTCACAGCATGTCACCTTTATAGGAGCAGAATTACACACCATTTGAATGCGAGCATTTTTACCACTGGAGAGGATCAGAGTCTTACAACAACAGATACACATACTGATGCCCCTGAGGAAAGCGAAGGCAAGATGGGTTCTCCAGCTCCTAGGGACCATGGCAGCAACAATCATGTTGGTTCCTCTAGCGAGATTACACATGAGAATTCTCCAAAGGCTCCTCTTTGTTCAATGGTCTCTCCAAAGATTTCCACTTTCGCACCCCATTTTGCTCATGGACAGATGTAAGCAGGACCTCAGTTGGTGGCTTTGCACCAACAATTTGGACGGGGGAAGGCCCTTTGTTCCACCTATCCCGGTTGCCACGGTGACCACGGATGCCTCCCAGATGGGGTGGGGGGACATTATCTTGGCAGGACAGTCCAAGACACATGGCAAGAGCACGAGATACATCTGCATATAAACGTCTTAGAGATAAGAGCAGTGCTACTTGCATTACAGGCACTTCAGAGTGTTCTACCTCTAGGGACGATTGCAATACACTCGGACAACATGTCAGTAGTGTGGTATCTAAACAAGCAAGGGGGAACCAGGTCTTACCCTCTGTGCAGAGAGGCCATGCGAGTGTGGCAATGGGCAGTAACTTCCCAATGTTTTCTGGTGGAAACTCACATTCTGGGGAAGTCCAACGTGACTGTGGACAGGCTAAGCAGAGCTATTCTGATACCTTACGAGTGGTCCCTGAATCGCCTGGTTGCAGAGTGAATCTTCAGCAGATGGGGTCAGCCTTGCTGCGACCTTTTTGCCAGCCCCCTCAATGCAAAATGCAGCAGCTACTTCATGCTGATATCCCCACAGTGGGGAGTCACCCAGGGACGCTCTGGTTGACGATTGGCCCTCCAGTCTGCTTTATGCTTTCCCTCCATTTCCTTTGCTGTCAAAGGTGATTCAGAAAGCACAATCCTTGGGAAGCAGAATGATTCTGATTTCTCCACATTGGCCTCGCTAAGTCTGGTTCCCCTTTCTTCAGCAATACATTGTGGACACTCCTTGGATTCTGGACCCTCAACCAGATTTACTGACACACATGTCGGGACAGTTCCACCCCTCCCTGATGACCCTCCAGTTGACAGCTTGGCTACTCCACTTCCATCGTTAGTTAGACTTCATAAATTCTCACCAGAAGTAGTTCATATATTATCGTCCTCTCATAAGCCATCTACTAGAAAGATTTATTCTAGTAAATGGAAGAAGTTTTCTATCTGGGCACATACCCAAGGCATTGATCCTTATACAGCTCCAATCGCTTCAGTCTTGAAGTTTTTGTCTATGCTTTTCCATCAGGGTTCCACATCAGCTACCATCAAAGTAGGAATGCATATGCAAGGTGTGTTTATTGTTGTTTATCTACCTCTCTACCTCATTTGTGTTTAATGTTATAATCTATTCACTGTGCATTTTTTAATCTGCTACTTTCTTCTTATCTCCCTAACCCACCTAGCTTGTTAACTCCTATCCCACTGTAAGGCCTGTGTATTCTACCTGTCTATCCTGCAAGCACCTCTCACCACAAAATCAACTATCAAACCTATAACCTAAAGGAAGCTGTTGTCCTTTTCTCAAAATCCCCTCCATCCTATACATCAGTGAAAGTATGTCTGACCTCTCTTCTAAGCTGTGAAGTTGTATTGTAACAGAAACCTAGACTTTTTTTACAGTTTAGAATTTATATTAAATCTCCACCTGTACCAGGTACCCAGCAGCCTTTACCCCCCTACTACTCGTCATAGTATTAGCCTCTCCTGCCCTGTACTGACCAGCTCTGTCCTCTGTCTTCTGCCTCTTCCTAATTACTTTCAATTGTCCTTTTGTATT
Organism: Protopterus annectens; assembly: GCF_019279795.1. Lineage (NCBI taxonomy): Eukaryota > Metazoa > Chordata > Ceratodontiformes > Protopteridae > Protopterus > Protopterus annectens. The sequence continues at coordinate 662,785,021 of NC_056727.1, read as the reverse complement.
TGACCACTGGGTGGCTCCCTTCCCTAGGCTCTTTATTAGGCTTAGAAATATTCCTGACCTCTATCTCCTTATCCACTCTGTAATACTGTATGATCCTGCTAGTTACCTGTACTTGCTGTAGTCCTTTTCTCCTTTCCTCAATCTCCTCCTACCAACTTTTAGTCCTTGTTGTTGTACACATATTCTAGCACTCCCCTCTTACCTAGCACTGCTAAGAAGTTAACTGTATTCAGCTATTTCATTGATTGTTTCTGACACTATTCCTCACTTGCTCTAACCCGCTCCGTTCACCCTGCGGGCTCACTCCGTTCCCCTACCCTACCCCCAAATCCCACACACCCCCAGTGCACCTACAATTATACTTCCCAAGCCACACCTCCATCCTCTATTATCCAATAGCTCTCACTACCTCTTTAACTTACCTATCCAATCACCTGATACATCCAACTACCTCATTCTTTTTCCCTTCAACAACTCTGCCCTTTTACCTCCTTTCTTTTCTATCTTATATCTCCCAGCTTCTATCTCCCCTTTGTCCCAACCATGCCTATTGTAGGCAGGCCTTGCCTCTCTTATAGCCTTCTCATGCTTACTATTCTTACACTCCTATTTTTATCCCACTACCTCCATACTATGAACATCTTAGCCTTACAAGATTTCATCCCACCTTAAAACAAAAAACTTTATTTAATCCTCTAACCTTGCAAACACACTTTGACATTACATCCTCATCCTTCTACCTTCATCCACAATTTCATAGAATAACCCATATTAAGTATTCTCACACTAAAAAACAAATCTCCATCTTCTCTAAACTCTTGAAACACCTTTATAGCCCTCTACAACCCCTATTACTAGACAGAGATATTCATCCCAATCCTGGCCCAAACAATACTATCTCTGCTCCTCACTCTGACCAACCCATTATGTCTCATATCTTCACTAGTACCAATAACTCCCTCCTCATAGGCCACCTTAATATACATAGCTTAAATTATAAAATAACCCTACTTCATGCCCTGCTGCACGTTCACTCTTTTGATATCCTATGTCTCACAGAAACATGGCTCAAATCAATAACTAAAGACAATGATATAATCCCACCTGGTTATAACATCCTGAGATCCGACCGTCTAAATAAAAAGGGTGGTGGGGTAGCAATACTATATAAATCTCAATTACAGGTTACACTACTAAATATTCAACCTCCCTCTTCCAGTAACACTGAAATCCTAATCTCTAACCTACAGCTAAATGCTAACAAATCATTACATATAATTTGCTCCTACATCCCACCAGGAAACAATATTAATACTCTCGAAAATGTCCTCAACTGGCTCATCACATCCCTCCTCAAGAAACCATACTCCTTGGAGATTTTAACATTGACTGGAACTGCTGCAGCTCACCACAACCAACCTCCCACATAAACCTGTATGGCTTCAATCAAACCATTACCTCTCCCACCAGAATACACAAACCAAGCAACAAGCAAGCCATCTTAGACTGGATACTAGTCAACAGTAACCCTCTCTCCTATAAAACAGGCATACTGCCTGATGATATCAGTGATCATTCTCTTACCTTTATTACCAGACAAAAAAACACTATACCTAACCAAATAATCTATAGAACTATCCGTAACAAAAAAAAAAACTCAACCCAGCAAACTTCCAAGCCGAACTTAAAGTCTGTAATTGGTCACCCCTTAAATACCTACAGCTTGACAAAGCTGTTTCTTATTTTAACAATAAATTTCTACAAATCCTAGAACACCATGCCCCCTCTAGAACTGTCAGAACGAAGAATAAACCTGCACCTTGGCTCACTAAGGAGACAAGGCAAAAAATATTTCAATTAAATAGAATCTGGTCTAAATGGAGAAATTCTAAAAACCCATCTGATCATGAAAGCTATAGACAGCTGAGAAATGCCACAAAGAAATTGATACTCCAAGACAAAAAAAACTAATATCATAAACTCCAGCAAGCTCAACATAAAAGCCCACAAAACATCTGGTCAGGTATAAATAGCCTACTTCACCCAGGGCACTCCAAAACACCTACTCCAGCTAACTTGACTCAGAAATCTCCCAGCCAAATTGCTAACTCCTTTAATAGATTCTTTATGGACACAGTCCAATCACTAGCAAGTACTCTATCTCCAGCCAGCATCTCAAATACTTTCTCTCAAACTAACATACCTCATGTCTTACAACTACAACCTGTACCTACCTCTCATCCTTTCCCACCTGCATAAACTAAAACCATGTACCCCCTCTGCTGACCTCCTTCCAGCTGAATTTCTGCAAATAGCAGCTAGAGTACTCGCCTACCCTATCTCCATCTTAATTAATAGAACTATCACAGAAGGCTATATACCAATCCTTTGGAAGATTTCACATATTATCCCTCTACATAAAGAACGTACCTCAACTGAACTCACTAACTTCCGTCCTATAGCTCTACTTTCTCCTTTGGCTAAAATCATGGAGAAATGCATCATAGTACTACAACTGCACTCCTATCCTTCTCTGACTCTATTAATACAAATCAAAACAACAAATTGTTCTCCTCTGCTCTCTTTCTAGACCTATCCAAAGCCTTTGACATGGTAAATCATCATTTAATGTTAGATACACTTACTTCACTTTCAATTCACACTCAGGCTGTCAAATGGTTTAAATCCTATCTTGGAAATAGACAAGAAGCAGTCCTCTGGGGCAACAACCTATCTACTCTACTCCCTATCTCTATTGGAGTCCCACAAGGCTCTATTCTGGGGCCCCTCCTCTTTTCTATTTTTATCAATGACCTGAAAACATCACTACCCCAAACCACCTGTATTCAATATGCCGACGACTCAACATTAATCTGCACTGCAGCATCTACTGCTGAACTCCAGTCTAACACACAAAAAATGTTTACCTTAGTTGAAAACTGGTTCTCCAAACGTTGTATCCTCCTTAACCCAAAAAAAACAAACTTTTACTATTCACCCCTACCCAGAAGTCTCCCTCCATAGATTTCACAGTTATATCAAACAATGGCACTGTAATAGCACCTGACACAACTACCAAACTATTAGGTGTAACAATTGACCATAATCTCAACTTTGACACTCACATTAACCTTACCATCAAATCAGTGAATAGAAAACTTGGTTCCCTTTATAGGCTAAAACCCTTCCGTACGCCTACAGCCAGGACTACTATTGCTCAAACGCACCTACTATCCACCCTTCTCTATGCCTCTCCAATTTATACTAATCTATCCAAATACAATCTAAATAAGCTGGCCACATCTTACAATAACATTGCTAGATTCGCCACCGAATCCCCTTTCCATACTCACCACTGTCAAAACCTAAAACAACTAGGATGGCTGGAACTCCAAAACCAGATGCTCTTTCAACAATTAACTATCACCCACAAAATCCTGTGGCATCCTACAAATATTCCCATTCTGTCTAACCTGATCAACCCATATAAAAATCTCGGTACCCTACGCTCAGCAAATAAGCTACTAGTTGCAACCCTTAAATCCAACAACAAATCTGGCAATTGTTTATTTACTAACTCTATTGGAAATCATTGGAATAAGCTTCCTAGTAAACTAACATCCCTCACATCTACTACACTTTTCAAAAAGCAATTAAAAACCTTCCTTAACTCACAATGGCTATGCCTATGTACTAATACCAGCTGAATCTCACTTATTTCTATTAACTTTTTTTTTTTCTAATTTTATTAAGTTTGTGTTAAACTTCTGTGCTTAAACTGTCTGTATATAGTCCTGTAGTGATCTTTGTAAATAGTTAGCTCTTTGTTCTTTGCCTACTATGTTTAATATTTTCTCATGTGATTTAAACATAGGCCTATCTATAAGGGTGTTTTTTTTTATGTACATTATTTGCTATATAACTAATGTGGAGCTTTTCTCCCCTGGCCTCTATTGAAAATGGACATATATCCAATTAGACTAGCCCGGTCAACAAATGTAAAATAAATAAATAAGTTCAATTGGCAGCGATCTCTAATTTTCATGTCGCTAATGAGCCTAGTCTCATGCCTCATAGACTATGCAAGGCTTTCCTGAAGGGTACTCTGTTGCTCCGTCCCCTGGTTTCCGAACCAATCATGCCCTGGGATCTCAATTTTGTTCTACAAGCCCTTACTTTACCACCTTTCGTGCCTGCAGCTACCTGCAAATTGAAATTCTTGACCTGGAAAACAGCCTTCTTAACAGCAATCACTTCAGCAAGGCGAGTTTCAGAAATTCAAGCCCTCTCCATCAAACCTCCATACTTAATCTTCCATAAGGACAGGGTCTCTCTTAGACCAAACCCTTCACTCCTTCCTAAAGTGGCTTCAGTATCTAATCTTAATCAATCCATTGAGTTGCCTGTGTTCTTTACTCACTTGTCGAACAAGGCAGAATTTATATTTCATCAGTTGGATGTACACAGACAATTACGCTTCTCTCTGCACCGAACAAAAGATATCTGGAAGTCTGATCAACTTTTTGTTTCTTTTTCGGAAAACAGAATGGGGTCCCCAGTCTCCAAGGTCACCCTATCTAGATGGATATCTAGTTGTATCTCTTTCGTCTACCAAGCAGGAGGTAAAGATCTGCCATTTCCGGTCAAGGCTCACTCTACTTGGGCTGTTTCTACATCTACAGCCTATCAGGCCAGATTGTCAATGGATGATATATGTGCTGCAGCTACTTGGGCTTCTCCTTACACATTTGTTTCTCATTACAAAGGGGCAGCTCCACAGTTCTCAGGAGTATTTTCCTATGAGCCACCCAGGATGTAGGTGCTAGGGACACTGTCCCACGGGTAAGAATGTAGGCGAGATAGGACTACATAACATCAAGAAGTTATGTACTCACCATAACGTTTGATGTATGTAGTCCATCTCGCCTCACATTCTTACTTACCCTCCCACCTTCCCCCTTCCCGGAGGATTTGGAGGTTAGGCTGTTCATCTGCAGAGTCCCCTTACTTGGCTTATTCTTTTACCTGGATGTGGTGTGTGCATGGGGTACAAATGAGTTCCACAGCAAACTAGATCTGGGGATATGGAGCAGTGCACCATGGGATACCTGCTTAGCCCAGCCATTGAAAGACTTCGAGCTAGAAAAGTCGGCCGAGTCGGAGCCGATATTCAGCACCGAACCCACAGGTAAGAATGTGAGGTGAGATGGACTACATACATCGAACGTTATGGTGAGTACATAACGTCTTGTTTCCCTCCTAAGATGGTGCAAGGATTTACAAATAAGTGCATATACATTTAATGTTTACTAGTTGTACATAGACAGTTACATTCCTAACTACACCATATGGAGGACGTTAGAAAATATGTTCATCAAGTCTTTCCTTTCAACCATAACAAGCTGACAAATATATCACAAACGTGATCCAAACCAGATGGTTTGACAGGTGGCATATCTTTTATCTATAACAAAGGGCTTAGTATCCTTACCAAACCCATAACAAGATAATTTAGTCATATCTGCAGCTTATTTCACTATACTCCCAGTCCAGAATCTCTATGAATGATATACATATGGCTACATCATAGCCAAATCCTTATACCTTTATCATCCATCACATTTAGCTATCAGGCCCAGGAGTAGTTAAGCTTTTCGCTCAGTCTTATCCAGTAATATCAGCCCTTTGAGTCCACCCAAAGGTTCAGATAGCTGGGGAATCTGACCCATAGGTTGGGGATGAATGTAAACTGACAACATCAGATTAAGAAGTTATGTACTTATCATAACATTCCATCTGTGTTGTCCATTTTCATTCATCCTCAACTCCCCACCAACCAACCTCCTTCCTTTTTGAATGTCTAACTTCTGAAGGAGCAAAAGGCTTCAAGTCGCCATTGTCCTTGTGTTCTCCTCATATTTGGTATCCCTGTCCATATTTTTATAATTGCATCATGGAGGAGTGAGATTAACTATGTCATTTTTAATTTACTGTTAATAGTTTTCATTTATGGTCTTCCTGTCAAGCTGCAAACAAGGTCTGAGGGATGTTAGGGGTGGTGCATTATGGATAGGGAAGGAGCTAGAGAGTTTGTTAGAGACCATAAACAGTTGTAACAGCCGAGTCAGATCTGAGGATCAGATCCAGACCCATAGGTTGAGGATGTATGAAAATAGACAACACAGATGGAACATTATAGTAAGGACATAACTTAGATTTCTTTCATGCCAAAAGTTATTTCTGAATTTATCCTGACTCAAGCAATCAGTCTCCAAGTTTCTTTACAAAAGCTAAAAACAAGGGAGGAAAGATTTGGCACATTGTGGGTGTGCACAGGCAGCTCATTTATTACCTTGACAAAACTAAGCCCTTCATGAAAGCTAAACAGATGATGTGAAGTTGTTCAATCTCGCCGTTCATTCTTACAAATGGGTTCAGAGCCGATCCCTCAGCTCCGAGTCAGCTGCTTTCACAAGCTCGAGGTTTTTGAGTAGACCGAGGCCAAGTCCCTATCTCATGATGCTCTCTTCCTCACCTCAGATCTAGTTTGTCACTGCAACAGATCGGAGGTCGAGAGTGGAGCTTGGGCCAGTATTTTTCATCTTTTATAGAATTTGTCTAATATATTTCTAGAGAAATTGTTTAGAAATGTGTATTTTGTCACAGGTTATCAATAGACTAGTACTAGTCCTTTTCTTTATCCCTTTTTGAGGTAAATCTCCGTTTATAGAGCGGCTGCTCTTAGGCCTTCCATGGCCATGTTGTAGTTAGTCCCTAATCCTATTTACAGCGTCTATAACTGTATCTTCTTAGTGCTCCAGTGTTTTTCTTTATAGCTGTTGGTAACTTTTTCTGTAGATATTAGAGTTTGGTGTTAGCTTAGCCAGGGTGCTTGTTTGTCTTGGCAGTTAACTGTTTGAATCTTTAACTGTTTACCTTAGGGTTTGGTATTAGCCTAGCCAATGTGTTTGTTACCTAGGCAGTTATATATGTAGATATCTGGTTATTTCACTGAATTATGGCTGATCATAAGGAAAAAGAGAGACAGAAGTCATGGTTTAAGAAATGCCCTAAATGTGGACAAAAAATGTCAATTACTGATCCACGTTACCTGTGTTTATTGCCTGGGTGCAGTCCATCTGCAGGAGGACTGCTCCATTTGTCATTCATTCAGCAGCAGTCTTGTTAGAACATAGGAGAAAGTTAGTGGATGGGGGTTGTTGAAACCTGATTTTCAGGATGCTCTTGATAAGGCTGACCAGACATCTAAATCTTCGAAGGGATCTAAATCTTCGAAAGCTTCTTCACAGTCAAAGTTTTCTACTCTGAAATTGGCTGAGAAGGTGCAGTCACTGGTTCCACAGTCCTCGGAACTGAGCACCGAGCTTGTTTTTCAGAGCCAGTCCCTGGTATTGGAGCCGGTCTCCAAAAGTTTGAAATCACCAACTTTACAGTCGGTGACTTCATCTATCCCTTCGACTCGTTCTTTCAGGAGCCTCTCTGATTTAGATGTGGACTGAGTGGTGCAGAGGCTCCTCCAGAATCTAGCATTAGCCAAATTATTGTCGGCTCTGTCCCAACCGGTCTCGGAGCCGAAGACTTCCTTACCTACTGTGTCTGCTTCTCCCCCTAGCCGAGCAGGGCCTTCAGAGCTGGAGGAGGTAGAACTGATGATTGTGGAACCCTGGGAGCCAAGGCCTGTTCCAGTGCCATCGGTTCCATCAACTCAGACTACTTTGATGCTGTTCGAGGAGTCTGGGAGCTGACACTCTCCGGTCGGCTCTGGGGGGGGGGGTGGGGTCAAACCGATGGGTCAGTTCTGACTCTTCTGCTTGGAGCTTCGGCACGGATGAGCTCAGCTCCTTCCTCTGGGTTGGACCCCACTGTTTTGGCACCGGGGAACTTACCATCTTCTTTGGAACCAGCCGCTTCCTTGCATCGGAACAGTGGAGCCTTCGATGCCATGAGGAGAGTTATGTCTTCTAAGACACTCACTTCATCAGGGCCTACTTCCTCATCCCCGAAAGTGCCACTTTCTACCTCTGCATCACAGGTCCCTTTAAAGGGTCAAGACCCAGAGCCTCAGGTAGCCCCACTGAGTGACCCATGTTCTACTGAGACCTCACCAGAAGCTCCCACTGATGAGGTTCCCAGGAAGAAGCTTTGCAAGAGGAGGCATTTAGACTCCCCGCAGGAGTGTGTCACATCAGACACTGACTTAGAGGAGTCAGAAGGGTCCCCATGGTCCCCCTCGGTGGATATCTCTTTTGTTGATATCCTAGGGATCCTAAGACAGAGGGGTGGCTGGCAGTCCATTAGCCCTACTTCTGAAGGCCTTTGGGTCTCAACCCTCCACCTCCTGGGTGACTCCACCCTTCGATGAACTAATGGATTTAGTTGCTCACAGGGCATGGGAGTCTCCTGATACTCTGGAACCTGTCCCTCAGAGGCCCAACAAGTTTATTACATCACCACAGGACATGGTGGTGCCGGCTGCCACTAAGAAAGAGATGTCTAAAAACCTCTTCTGTCCATCCTCCTAATAGAGATTCCAGGATTATGTAGGTATGGGAAATGCATTTTTAGTTCAGCGACTTTTGCTATGTGATCACTCAACTATTTGACACATTTTACCAGACTTCAGAGAAATCTCCTTAAAGAGCTTGGAGATACTCTACAGAGTATTACAGCTGAGAGTATTCCTGTTTAGGGTTACGACCTGTCCCACTTTGCGAGGGACAGTCCCTCTTTGGGCAGTTGTGTCCTGCAAAAAAGTTGTAAAAATGGCAAATGTCCTGAGATTTTAGGGCAAAATTATTTCCTATATTTTATGTAATAGTTGCATAAAACAGTTATTCTTATCTGAAACACCTAAATGTTATAAGAAACAGAATAAGCAACTAAAATACTACAAGAATAAGCTTTTATTTAGGCAAAAAAGTGAAGTTCTGTCCTTTGTACTGGCCGTGGGTATGTTTTGGCCTGCAAAATCTTACGTTTGTACCAAAAATGTCCCACTTTGGGCATGTGGAAAGGTGGAAAACCTATTCCTGATAAGGTGACATCCCAGCTCAATACCCTTAATTCTATAGTTAACTCATCCATGTGCTTCATTTCTTATGCACCTGATTGCACGAGTCGGGCAGCGAATTCAGGAATAGCTCTTCAGAGACATTTCTGGATGCTCTTATGCTCCTTTGCGAAAGCCTTCAAGTCTTCCTTTGTTAATACCCAATTTGATGGCTCGTCCCTTTTCGGGCCTAAAGTCAAGGAGACCTTCACTAGGTGTGAACAAGATGGAAAGATTCTATCTGCCGTAGGAGTCCATTTTTCCACCCCTACTAGACCTTACCCCAAAGGGTAAAAGGGAGGAAAAATGTGGTTCCGCAAGTCCCAAGGAGACTATCAAAACACACAGTGAACCCCCCTCCAGGGGCAGAGGAGGGGGAAATAATGGAAGATGCCACCCAGGCAGCAGAGGGGGCCCACAAAACCAGGGTAACAGGGATCAGATCTTTGACAATAAGCCCTACCAGCGCTCCTGAAATGAGGCCCGGCTGTCCTACTCTGGAGGCAGTTGGGGGTCGGTTGTCTTTGTATCCAGATGCCCGGCTAAAAATTGCAAAATATTCTTGGGTACAAATCATTAGTACCAGAGGATATGTCATTACTTTCACAGCATCTCCCTTCGTACCCAGTCTCAGGGATCAAGCAACCATAGAGATTCAGAGGTTGCTGGAAAAAAGAGTCATCCAGCCAGTCCCAGCAGACCAGATAGGATCCGGAACCTACTCCAGATTCTTTTTAGTTCCAAAGAAAACAGGGGACTTGAGGCCCATCTTGGACCTCAGCAAACTCAACACTTTTGTAAAGAAGGAGAAGTTCCGGGTGGTCATGCTTCAGTCGATTCTTCCGTTTCTAGGAATGGGTGATTGGATGTGCTCTATAGATCTCAAGGATATGCACTATCATATCAAAATGGCCAGACTATCCAGAGATCACCTGCATTTCTGGCTGAGAGCCAGTCATTATCAGTTCTGAGCACTGTTCTTTGGTCTCACAGCAGCCCCCAGAGTGTTTACCAAATGCATGGCAGTAGTTGCGGCTCACCTGAGGCATCTAGGATTCCGAGTGTTTCCGTATCTGGATGTCTGGCTCCTCACTGCCACCTCCAGGCATCAACTAGTTCAATCCAGGGATCACACTCTAAAACTGTGTTCTCAGTTCGGAATTACTGTAAATTTTGACAAGTCTGCGTTTTCACCATTGCAGCATATTTCCTTTATCAGAGCAGATTTAGACACCACCGCCATGGTAAAACTGCACTGGAAAGAATAGTCACACTTCAGCAACAGGCATCAGACATTCTGACACACAAAAAAAGTACCAGCCTCTCAAGTTTTGAAACTACTAGGTACTATGTCAGCAACTCTCATAGCAGTTCCTCTAGGGTGCGTGCACATGAGAATGCTTCAGTGGTTACTCTTCACCCAGTGGTCTTACCAACAACTTCCAATGTCATTCTTGATAATTATTACAGATTCATACAAAAAGGACCTTCAATGGTGGTTGACCTGCCACCATGTAACAGTAGGTCATTCATTTGTTCTTCCCCTGCCATCAGCCATGGTGACCACGGGCGCTTCTCTGATGGGGGGGGGGGGGGCTTTTTCAGGGAAGAACAACCCAAGGCACCTGGTTAGAGACAGAGTCACAATTGCACATCAATGTCCTGGAGATGAGAGCAGTACTTCTGGTGTTGCAGTACTTCCAAGACTCTCTTTCTCTGGGAATGATTACAATTCAGACCGACAACATGTCAGTAGTCTGGTATATCTACAAGCAAGGGGGAACCAAGTCTTATCCCCTGTGTCGAGAGGCCTTAAGAGTCTGGCAGTGGGCTGTATCCACCGGGCACTTTTTGATAGTGACGCACATCCCGGGAAAATCCAACGTGATCATGGAGAAACTAAGCAGAGCCATTCTGATGCTGCATGAGTGGTCCCTCAAAGACGACGTAGCAGAGATGATTTTCCACAGATGGAGCCAGCCTTGTTGTGACCTGTTTGCATCCCCCATGAATGCCGAATGCAGAAGCTACTTTGCCCTGAATCCCCCACCAAGGAAAACCCAAGGGATTCTCTCGTACACGTTTGGCCCCTGGGACTCCTATATGCATTTTCACCCATTCCCCTGTTTCCAAAATATCTGCAGAAAGCCAAAGCCTTGGGGAGGACTGTAATTCTGATAGCCCAGTATTGGCCTTGACAGATTTGGTTCCCTTTTCTTCGACTCTACCAACTAGAGGAACTTTGGATTCTGTACCCAGTTCCAGATCTACTGACACATTCATCAGGGGCTCTCCATCCTTCACTTCACTCCCTCAGATTGACAGCTTGGCTGCTCCGATTTCCAACATAGCCAGGTCCCACAATCTTTCCTCGGAGGTGCAGCATATCTTTGTATCCTCACATAAAGCTTCAACCAGAAAGTTATACACCAGCAAGTGGAAGCGGTTTGCTTTCTGGACTTCTCAAAATGATATTGACCTGTATGTCGCCCCAATTGCTAGCATATTAGAGTTCTTGACTAAGCTTTTTTAAGGTGCTGTGGCAGCTACCATACGTGTTCAATTGGCTGCAATTTCAAATTTTCACCTCGGATTGGTTCTAATCTTACTTCTCACAGGTTATGCAGAGCCTTCTTAAAAGGAACCATACATCTCAGACCACCAGTTAGACAACCTTTCACTCCCTGGAACCAAAATTTTGTTCTATCTAGGATTATTCTTCCTCCATTTGAGCCTGCATCTTCCTGGCAACTAAAATTCCTGTCTTGGAAAACCATTTTATTGGTGGCCATTACATCAGCACATAGGGTGTCCGAACTTCAGGCCTTATCTATTAAACCCCCATATTTGATTTTTCACCCTGACAGAGTATTGCTCCAGACTAACCCTTCCTTCCTTCCAAAGGTATGTTCAGTGGCTAATCTAAATCAAACTATTGAACTCCCAACTTTCTTCAGTAACTATTCCAACAAGTTGGAGTATATGTTGCATAAACTTGATGTTCACAGACAACTCAGATTTTATTTGGATAAAACAAAAGAATTTAGAAAATCAGAACAACTTTTTGTCTTTCATTCTGATACCAAGAAAGGGCTGCTGGTGTCAAAAGTCACTTTTCCAAATGGTTGACTGAGTGTATAAAATTCACATATTCTTCTGTGAATCAACCGTTAGAACATAACGTGAAGTCATTTTCCACAAGAGCTGTTTCTACTTCTTCAGCTTATATGGATAGACTGCCATTAGACACGATATGTGCAGCTGCCACTTGGTCAAAGCCACATACCTTTATTACACATTATAAAGTAGATAAGGCCTCCAGGGACATGGCTTCCTTAGGTTCCACTGTCCTCAGGAATATACTCCCGTGAGCCACCCAGGATGAATGGTGCTTGGGATGCTACCCATTTGTAAGAATGAACGGCGAGATTGAACAACTTCACATAAAGAAGTTATGTACTTACTATAACGTTCCATGTGAGTTGTTCATCTCGCCTTCATTCTTACATTCCCTCCCGCCTACCCCCTCCAGGCTTCTCGAAAAACGAGTACGAGATTTGTGGTCTGGTGGGTCTTTGTGTAGGATTTCTTACTCCGGCTGGAGTAATGTTCATGATGTTATGTAGTCCTACCTCGCTGTAATTCTTGCTGGATGGGTTCAGAGCCGATATTCGGCTCTGACTCGGCCGATAGTAAAACTCGAGAGCTTTTACTGGCTCGAGGCTAACCCCTATCCCATGGTGCCTCACAGCAATTCCCCAGATCTCGTTTGCAATGAAAGCTTCAAGGTTGTCTTCTTACTGGCTCATTGGCTAAGTAGTAGATAGTTGACTAAATCTTGTTTTTTCACCACTTTTTTCTTCAATCTTTTACTCCTTATAGTTAATAGCATTTCTTGTGTGATTGTATTGAGTGTTTGACCCCTATTCCCACCCCCATAGGATTGTACGGCCAGTTTCAGTTAGAGGGCCATAGTTGCCCATTTAAGTTAGAGAGCCTTTCTTCCCGGAGTATTACTTCTTTAAAAAAAAAAAAAAAAAATATATATATATATATATATATATATATATATATATATATATATATATATATATATATATATAGATCTTCCTAAATTTCTATCTTTACTGTTTGTTGGTATTTTTACCTCAGTAGTTAGTATAGTTAGTATAGTTAGCGTCGTTGTTTTTTTTCCTAGGTAGCTTTATTAGTTTGTTCTTGTTAGCATGTCTAAGGAAAAGGACAGAGAACACAAGGACCATTGCCCTTCGGGGTTTAAAAAAATGTGACAAATGTTAACAGAAGATGTCACTGACAGACAGTCACACTAGCTGTATGTACTGCTTAGGCAAAGCCCACTTACAAGAACCTTGTACTTTTTGCCATGCCTTCAGTACTAGGGCTCTTAATGAGAGGAAACACAAACTCATAGATAGGGGTCTTATGACCAGTTCCTTCCAGGAACAGCTGGAACTTGGTCAGACAGCTCCTAAGACTACCAAACAAAAATCTTTGGCTACAGCTTCGGAACCATCAAAAAAGTCCAAAGCGATGGAGCCAAGGAGTTCTGGCTCCGATTCCACTTCTGTCTCGGTGCCGTCAGTCTCTTTGGTGCCGAGGCAACCTTTGGTACCAAGATAGTTACCTGAGATTGACACTGTCTCACCTACCTTGAGATCTCCTATTTTGGAGAGGAGGAGATCTCCTTCTGTCTCCACCCGATCCTCCAGGACACTCTCAGATGAGGACATCGAGCGGGTGGAGAAGAGGTTGTTTTCTGACCTGGCTCTGGCAAGAAAACTGGCCCCTCCAGACCCAAAGGCTTCAGAGCCAACCCCTTTGCAATCCACTGTTCCTCCTCTGACTGTTTTGCTCTCGGAGCCAATCACTTCAGGTTCCTCAATGCTGGATCCTTCTGTTCCGAGAATTTTGCCTGCTTTCACAGAACCAATAACTCTATCCTCAGTGGCTCAGCCTGGAGCCGAGGGATCTGGGAGCCGACACTCTCGAGTCGACTTCAAGGGGGATAGTTACCCTGGGTTTTCTTCTGAACCAACCCTCCCTCTCAGCACTTCAACTCGACTCAGCTCGGTTCCCACATCTGCTTCGGAGCCATTCCCCCTTGCTCAGAACCGACCATCTGTCTCCTCAGAGCAGAGGTCTTCTTCAGAGTGGGGGAGAAAGGCCTTCAAAGCAATAGAGAAGGCTTTATCTTCTGCAAAAGCCATACCTTTGGAACCGATGTCCCACCAGCAGCCATCAGCAACCTCTTCTCCCCTGCCATCCCCACAGCGTAGGGAACCAGAGACTCAAGCAGCCCCCATTGGAGGTGCCCTCTCTTCCGAGACCTCCCCAGATTATCCCACTGGAGAGCTCCCTCGGAAGAGACTTTGTAAGAGGAAGCATGTTGACTCACCTGAGTCTGTCACGTCTGACACTGATTTGGAGGAAACAGAAGGGTCCCCTAGATTCGCTTCTGAGGATGTCTTCTTTTCTGACATCCTGGAAATCCTCAGACAGAGGGATGTTTGGAAGACCTTTAATCCTACTGAAGATGAATCAGTGTATCTTGAGGCCTTTGGTTCCTGACCTTCCACCTTCTGGGTGACACCTTATGACCAGCTCTTGGGGGTCATATCGCAGAAAGCCTGGACCTCTCCAGCCACAGTGGAGCCTGTCCTGAGGAGGCCAAACAAATTTATGACTGCACCAGAAGATGTCTTTTCTTTCCAAAGGAGTTCCTGTTGATGCTATGGTGGTAGCAGTAGCCACCCAGAAGGAGTTGTCCGAGACATCTTCCAATATCCATCCTCCTAACAAGGAGTCCAGAATGATGGATAGGTATGGGAAGCATACCTTCTCTTCAGCAGCATTTACCTTAAGATCACTGAATTACTTTTCCCATTTTACTGGACTTCAGAGGGATCTCCTGAAGGAGTTGGGAGATACCCTTCAGGGTTCAGTAGCTTTGGGATCCATGGATAAGGTTTCTGTGCAGCTCTCCACCCTTACATCAATAGCTAACTCCTCCATGAGGCTGATTTCCTATGCAGCAGATGGAGCAAGCAGGGCAGCCACAGCAGGAATTTCTCTTAGGAGACATTCTTGGATGCGTCTTTGTAACTTCATGGAATCCTTTGTCTTCTTTCACCAACGTCCCCTTTGATGGTTCAACTCTTTTTGGGCCTCAGGTGAAAGAGACCTTGAACAGGTGCGAGCAGGTAGGGAAACCTTATCTGCTGTCAGAGTCTGTTTCTCCCTTCCTTCTAGACCCTATTCCAAGGGTCAAACAGGAGGAAAAATGTGGTTCTATAAATCCCAAAAAGGTTTCCCTTGGCACAAGGTCAACCCTCCCCTTGGAGCAGAGGGGGAGGATATAACAGAAGATGCCATCCATCGGCAGAGGAGGTCCACAACATCAGGGAGATAGAGAAACCATCTCTGATCATCCCTTCCATTGCCCCTGAGGGGGTTGCCCAACTGTCCATCCCTGGAGGCAGTTGGGGGTTGTCTTTCGCTGTACCCAACTGCCTGACTAAACATTTCACAAGATCGTTGTGTACAAACCATAATATCCAGAGGTTACCTGATTCCCTTTGTTTCCGATTCCCCGGTAAATCGGTCTCTTCCAGACGTGCCACCCATTCAACTAGACTGTGCAACATCAGAGGTCATCTTGTTGCTGCAGAAAAGAGTCATCCAATAAGTCCCCACAGAGCAAATAGGAACTGGAACTTACTCATGATTCTTTTTAGTTCCAAAAAAGGCAGGGGACTGGAGATCAGTTCTAGATCTCAGCAAACTCAACAAGTCTGTAAAGAAATCAAAGTTCCGAATGATCACTCTGCAGTCGATATTTCTCTTTATCGGGAAAGACAATTGGATGTGCTCAATAGATCTTCAGGATGCATACTACCACATCAAAATGGACAGGCACTCCAGAAGACACTTATGCTTTTGGCTGGGAGCCAGTCATTTTCAGTTTTGAACACTACCCTTTGGCCTCACTACAGCTCCAAGAGTGTTCACCAAATGCATGACAGTGATAACGTCTCACCTGAGACGTCAAGGATTCCGGGTGTTTCTGTACCTAGATGACTGGCTCCTCAATGCTACCACCAAGCATCAACTGATCAGAACCAGGGACGAGACTCTATCCCTGTGAGCCAGATTAGACATCACAGTAAACCTAAAAAAATCAGCCTTATCTCCATTGTGGCACATTGTATTCTTAGGCTCAGAAATAAACTCAATCACCATGTCAGCAAGACTAACACAAGAAAAAGTAGAATCACTGCGCAACCAAGTCAGATCTTTACTAAACAGTCACAAAGTTCAGGTCAGGGTAGTCCTTCAAGTCCTAGGGACTATGGCTTCCTCCATTCTTTTAGTTCTCCTAGCCCATCTGCACATGAGGGTACTTCAGTGGCTACTATTTGCCCAATGGTCAATGCAGGATCTTCCCCTGTCTCATCAGATTCTCATCACAAACACCTGCAAGAAGGATCTGACATGGTGATTGCATACAGAACAACTTCTCTTAGGTCGTCCACTTGTTCTTCCTCAAGAAAATGCAGTTTTGACCACAGATGCCTCCCAGATGGGGGGGGGGGGGGGCATTATCTGGGAATGACGGTCCAAGGTACTTGGCAGAACCACGAGCACCACTTACACATCAATGTTCTGGAGATGAGAGCGGTGCTATATGTGTTGCAAGTACTTCACAGTTCTCTTCCCACCGGGACAATTGTGATTCAGTCAGACAACATGTCTGTCATGTGGTACATAAACAAGGGGGAACCAAATCTTACCCGCTTTGTCGAGAGGCCTTAAGAGTTTGGAAATGGGCGATGGACACTCAACGCTTTCTGGTAGCAATGCACATCCCGGGGAAGTCCAATGCGATAGCAGACAAACTCAGTCTAGCAATTCTCATGCATCATGAGTGGTCCCTGAATTCAGAAGTTGCGAAAGAGATCTTTCACACATGGGGCCAGCCTTGCTGTGACCTATTCGCTACACACCTGAACACCAAATGCAGCAGCTACTTTGCCCTAATTCCCCATCCAGGGATGTCACCCAGGGAAGCTCTAGTTCACAATTGGCCCCCGGGACTCCTTTATGCCTTCCCACATTTTCCTCTCATTCCAAAAGTGATACAGAAAGCAAAATAGTTGGAGTACTCTGATCCTCATTGCTCCTTACTGGCCTTGTCAAGTCTGGTTTCCCTTCCTGTGGCCCTACCTCTTGAAGGAACCATGGATTCTGGAACCATCTCCAGATCTCCTGATTCATCAATCGAGGCAGTTCCATCCTATCATCCACACCCTAAAATTGACAGCATGGTTGCTCCAGTTCCACGAATAGCCAGGTGTGTTTCCCTCTCACCTTCAGTCAAACAGATTCTGATTTCTTCCCACAAGTCTTCCACTAGGAAGTTATATTCCAGCAAATGGAAAAGGTTCTCTATTTGGGCTGTAAACCAAGGCTTAGATCCGTATATAGCTCCTATAGAATCTATTTTGTCCTTCCTTGTGTCCATTTTTCATGAAGGAGCTGTGGCTGCTACGGTTAGAGTTCACTCAGCTGCCATCTCTAATTACCATTTTGGCTACATGGGAAATCCCATCATGTCCCACTCTTTGTGCAAAACCTTTTCAAAGGGAGTTATCCTTCTCAGGACTCCAATCAAACAACCACCAGAACCCTGGGACCTAAACTTAGTTCTCACATCCTTAATTTCTTCCCCCTTTGAACCCTCTTCTTCATCGGATCTGAAATTATTATTTTGGAAAACACTATTTTTAGTAGCTATAACTTCTGTTAGGAGAGTCTCAGAATTGCAAGCTTTTACTATTCAACCCCCTTACATTGTTTTCCACAAGGATAGTCTCACTTAGGACTAACCCTTCCTTTCTTCCCAATGTATGTCCAGAACATAATCTTAACACTACTATTGAACTACCAGTGTTTTTTCCAAATAATTCTAATAAATCTGAATATAGGCTACACCAGTTAGACGTCCACAGAATTCTCAGATTTTACCTATACAGGACTAAAGAATTTAGATCAATTATTTGTTTCCTTTTCAGACAAAAATAAAGTCTTGCCTTATTCTAAGGTTACCCTCTCAAAATGTCTTTCAGACTGCATTTCCTTTGCTTATCAGACTGCTGGCAAACAGTTACCCAAAAAAGTAAAAGGCCACTCTGCAAGGGCGGGATCAACTTCATGCGCCTTTAGGTCTAGGCTCCCAATTGATACTATTTGTGCAGCAGCTACTTGGGCAAGACCACATACCTTTGTCACTCATTACAAATTGGATTTGGCCTCCCGGGACAGGTCATCCTTTGGGTCCACTGGGCTGAAAAGTCTTTTCGCTTGAGCCACCTGAGATAAAGGTGCTAGGTACGCTGTCCTATTCAACAAGAATTACGGTGAGATAGGACTACATAACATAAAGAAGTTATGTACTTACCATAACGTTCCATGTTTGTAGTCCACCTCGCCTACATTCTTGCATCCCTCCCTCCTGCCCCCTTCCTATTCCTGGAGGATCTGGTGGACTATACTTATGCTGTCTGATCTGGTTGTAGTTGTTGTCCACCTGGCATGGATAATGTTACACAATGTTCTGTGTGTATGTACACATTTATTGATAGTTTCATAACTATTAGGTACTTATTGCTTCTTTCAAACAAGATCTGGGGAATTGCCATGAGGCACCATGGGATAGGGGTTCGTCTCGATCCAGTAAAAGCCCTCGAGCCTTAGTATTGGCTGAGTCAAAGCCGAATATCGGCTCCGAACCCGTCCAGCAAGAATGTAGGCAAGATGGACTACAAACATGGAACGTTATGGTAAGTACGTTACTTCTTTTTTTTCTTATGTTGGGATCAGCAAACTAGTTCTGAGGTGAGGCAGAGAGCATCATGGGATAAGGACTTGGCCTCGAGCTACTAAAAAACCTCGAGCTTGTGAAAGCGGCCGACTCGGAGCCGAGGGATGAATGAAGGCGAGATGAACAACTCACATGGAACGTTATGGTAAGTACATAACTTCTTTTTTATTTCTTATTTTGGGGTGGTGGTGCTGTGGTAGCATTGTTGCCTCACAGTAAGACGTTGTCCTGTTCAATTCTCAGCTAAAAGCACCTTCTGTGTGGAGACATGCGTGAATGGGCGTACCTTCGTTGAAGGTTGTGCGTCAGGCCTGGCAAGTCAGTACGTAAAAATCTACTGCCAATCATTAGCGGACCGGAGTTCCGCTGTGGCGACCCCTAACCGGGAAAAGCCAAAAGATACAACAACAGCATTCTGGGGCTAATAAAGGTCAACTTGTCTCTAACCAAATAGATGCCCATTGGTTGACATCTGCTACTCCTACCATGCTAAATCTATTTCAGGCAAGGATAAGGCACATTGCGCCTTATCCTCTTTGGTGGCATATTGAAAAGGAGTGGACTCTAGAAGCATTCTAGTGGCAACAAATTGGTCCTTTGTTCATCCCTTTACAAAGCACTGCAGACAGGATTCTTTCTCAAGTTCCAGAGCAGGCTTTGTGCGGACCATTCTCCAGAGGCTCCTGAATCCTTATCCTTCCTTCTCCCAAGTAGTGTAAGCTTCAGGAATCTATCCATATGCTATTAAGAAAGTGTAAATGATGAACATAGTACAGTTGCATAAGTCCAACTTACCTGTAACAGTAAATGTTCAAATTGCACACTGCCTTTGTGGCAGCAGCTGCCCACCATCCCCCTTATTTCCTTGTTGTGTTGCTGGTTGGCTTTGGTTAGTTGTGCTGGTGTTTTATGGTTGCAAATTGATTTCAGGCAGTTCTTGCTATTGGTCCTTCTTGTCTCACCTTACTTAGTGCTAAAAGCATGAATAACTGGCTTCTTATGTAATATATACAGCAGAGGTTTCTTATATTGAAACTGGGATCACAATGTCAGCTACAAAGTGTTGAACTGAGCTGTAAATAAATGCTGATGGGGTGACTCCCATTATTCTTAACAATCCTGCAACCCAATAATTTACTTACCCTTGCAGTCCCCATCTCAGTTCACCTTCCCAAAATGACAGTCAT
This sequence comes from Protopterus annectens, assembly GCF_019279795.1. Taxonomy (NCBI): domain Eukaryota; kingdom Metazoa; phylum Chordata; order Ceratodontiformes; family Protopteridae; genus Protopterus; species Protopterus annectens. The sequence goes on along the minus strand of NC_056727.1, from coordinate 662,764,863 downwards.
ATTTTAAATTATGTCAGTTAAAATCAACTGGACTTGACAAAATGTAGTTGTAAAAAGTTACACTTACTTTTTACCTGTAGAGGCATAGTATGTCTTAGAAATTCCTGCTGGTGCAGCTGTTGCAAGTTAAAAGTTTTTTTAACTCTTTTTTCACTCCCCTGCATCATCCTATGGCATTTTAGTATCACTGGAGCTACCAGCTTTGCTTCCAGACTTCCTCCAGCTTACCCGTTTCAAGCAAGGGTCAGTCACAGAGCTGAAGTGTAACCAGGGGACTCTTGCTATTACCTTCTGTCAAGATTTTCTTTACTTATTTTGGCCTATTTGTTCCTCCACCTCACCGCTGGCCACTATAATTGCATGGGCATGCCTGAGGGGCAGTCACATAATGGGGACAGGCAGCATTAGTTTTTTTTTAGTTCATTTTGCTGAATAAAAACACAAAACATCCAACATATAACAACACATTGATTTAAAACCTGGTTAAAATACTAATTTAATATTTTTACAGTTTTACATTTATATAAAGTGGAAAATGTATTTTAAACAGGTTTTAAAGCAATGTGTTGTTATATGTTGGGTGTTTTGCGTTTTTATTCAGCAAAATGAACTATTTATAACCATTTTTTGGTTCCTAAATGTCATGTATACATATGTTTTTAGTTTAGGTTGTAACAATTAATTCATTAATTGGTTCAGTTTTAATTGGTTGATATGTGTGAGAAATAGTATATATAGAAGTAGTTTTATTCAAGCCTGCATCTGATGAAGTGAATGTCAAACGAAAACGTATTTTTGTGAACGTTTATGGTGTCTTTGCATTAAATTTTTGGCCAAAGATTGTCCTCTCAGAGCTTTATTGCTTCACCTTTTTGTTGGGCTGGATTTGGAATTCTTGGTGAAATTTTAGCCCACTTGGTAGTTATTTTGATTTAATAGCTTTTAAACATCACTGCCACTTCTGTGCTAACTTCCATAGTTTAAAGGTAGCGGTATGCTGGAAAAGCATGTGTGTGTGTGTGTGTGTGTGTGTGTGTGTGTGTGTGTGTGTGTGTGTGTGTGTGTGTGTGTGTGTGTATGTCCTGCCATATACTTGGATAAGTGGCTCAAGATGTTAAGGCTGTGCTCTTTCTCTGTGATGAACCCATGTATATTCTGCTATAATTTTTATTTTGAGGTGTGTGTTTCATTGTAGTAACAACAATATTAAATGTGAAAAATATGTAGGAGCTACATATTTCTTTTTCCTTTGCATTCCAGATACTCTTTGTCAATATACTTGTGTCCTTCCATTATAGTAGCTGTTATGGAAATGTATGTCTGAACAGCATTTTTTCTCTTTGTATGTACATTTGTTAGTGGCATCCTATTACTGTGTGTTGGACTACATACCCCTGCTGTGTTGGCTAGGTAGAGCAACACATTAGTGCTCTGTCTTTCCAAATGCAGGTGATAACTGTGAGTTCAAGCCCCCCCCCCCCCTACTTGTGTATGCTTTTAGCCTTGGTAAATTGAGAAGTGCATTTGCTGTTAATTTAAATATATTACCTGCATGTTTATCACTGTAAACACATACATCGGCTTTGTTTTTTCATTGTATATGTACTTCTATGTCATCACCCTCTTTGTGACTATCTTTTTTATTGCATACATTATTTGGTTTAATGTCTTGTTTCTCTCCATTTATGTAGCTATTATATGTAGCCGCATCTGGACCTGCACCCATCCCTCAGGCAAGGCCTATTACTCAAACCCCCATGTGCCAGCAGCAGTGCCACTATCACCAACAACACCATCACCAGAAACACCTACAATATCTGGGTTCCTGTCTATCACAATCACCTCCACACCTCTTGCCCTACCTGTACCACCCACTACATGTACCCCTGCACTGGATGCTGGGAATGTTGTACCCACTGGTAGGATTGCCAGTGGAGCTGATACCTTTGTCACCCATTGGCAGCTGGCAGTCATTGTGGGGGAAATTTTAGATACCTGAATTGGCCACATAGAGAACTCTCTCCTGTGACTCTTTAAGTCACATCCCTATCCAACACTTTTTCCACCATCTGAAATAGGACCCAGTGGTGATGGTACCCAGGATGGGGAGTAAGCTCCCACTGGGTCACAGCTGGCAGGGAGTTCAGTTATGGCACCCCATTCTATACCCCATCCTGGTGTTCCTCTGTCTTTTGTGTCTATTTGTGCACCAACCCCTCACCATTGTCTTCACTCTGTTTGCCTGATGTCTCCTTCACCATTGTGCTCTTCCTCCTTCATTGTGTTACTACACCCCCTGTCAGTCTTGTCTGTCTTCCCTTGCTACCTACTGTACCAGTCTTACCATGCACTTACTTCCCTTACTTATAGGTTCATAGGTACTTACTAGGCTATTAATCTGTGAGGATCTTATGAAAGCCAGCCATACATTCTCAGTAAGTTTTTAGCCCATATATTTTGCATGAAAATGTCCCAATAACAGCTAAACTCCAAATGTTGTTTATGTTGCAAATAGATTGAAATCCCTTGAGCAGGAGTTCATGCTTTCAAAGGACTTGTGAATATATAATAGGCCTGACAGGATATGGAGGATGGCATGAGGATTAAAGTGTTTGCCTTATAAACACAAGGTGCAGGATTTGATTCTCACATGGGGTAGTTGGCTAGGCTTAAAATGGCCCATAAGAGCAGTTAACCTAGTACTAATCTATGAAATTGATTATCATTTTGTCTGCTTGAAGCAGACACCCTTGGGAACTTGGTTAGGTTTGTAAAGGCCCTGGGGCCATTAGCCTAGTAACCTCCTATGTTTTAGGTTCTATATGTGAGGCAGAGGTTGCCTGTTAGTAGCTCATATGACACCAAGATGAGAGACAAGACTTTCAAGTGGTTTTCATAGTTTTTGTGATTTAGACCCTTGATTTTTTTTAGAGAGAAAGCATTGTACTTACTCCAAATGTAACAAGTGTTTGGAGAGGTACATACCATATGGTGGACATTCCCAATGTGCCTTCTGTTCATGCATGAAAAATGGGCACCTGTCTCACAAAAAGTGTATCCCACTTCCCCAAAAATGTCCGACTCATTCCTTTGTTTTTCAACTTATGTTCGACCCTCTGCGTGCTTCCCTTTTCCATCTCTTTCTAATTCTCCCATTTTCACCCTTTATTCTGGTCAAAAAGCGAACACACGTTACTCATGGCCAGTTAAGGCTTTCAAATCACTTTTCATTCTTCCTCCTACAATGTAGGACAGACCAGGAAAAGCAACATCAATGCCTGTGTACAACTGATGAGCACTGCTACAGCTTATTGTATAGCAAGAAGCAAGGCTGCTATATTTCATACCTCCAACTAATACTTACTACTGCTGTCATACCCTACTTATGTTGGGCTTTTCTGTCACCGGTTATGCAAATGATGTGAACACTGCTGTGTGGAAGTTGGCTCAGACAAAAGCAGGTGTGACAGTGATTCTGTTTACAAATTGTTATACTGCCAGTAATGGCTTCAGAAAAAGATTTTAAATCCCGAAGGTGGTGTCCTGAGGAATCCAAAATATTTCTCCCCCTCCTCCATCAATATTACAGGCCAAGTCTCTTTGATGAGCAGTATCAAGGGTAACAATATAAGGCAGAAGCCTGATACAGAATGTGGCATGTGCTACAGGCATACCTTGTAAAGGTGAACAATGCTGTCATCATTGCAGTGATTTAAAATGTAGACACCCTGACCTTCTGGGCCAATGGTGGGCAGCGGTGAGCAAGCAGCTACCACCTATGTACTGTTATGTATGCCATGGCTTAAACATCCACATGCAAACTGACACTGTCTACCATGCAATGTCTAGCAGGCTCCAATTTCTTTCTCTACAGCCCCTGAACAGGTTAAAGAAAATGCACGGCTGCACAGGATGAGGTTTGAGTGCCTCAAGAAGCAGCAGGGTGTGCATAACTTTTAAAATACTTGAGTTTGACATGTCAACAAACAAGGCAGTTGCCATGCCAGTACTGAAAATAGGTATGTGTTTTCCCCAGGGTACCACATTATTGAACGCATAGAGTAATACTTAATTGTTACCAGTGTTGCAAGATTTGTAAATTGTCAAATAAGGACAAACAAAAAAAGTCTTTCACGATAAGTGAAGACAAAAAAAAAAGGTCTTTCATGCGGAACTGCCTGCTATTTCGCGTTGAACAGAAGTGACTCCGCTTTGCAGTTTTTGATTGGCTCATATGCCGGCATATGAGCCAGTCAAAAATCACACAGTAGAGCCTCTTCTGTTCAATGCAGAACAGCCCGCTATTTCACATTGAACAGAAATGGCTCTGCTTTGCATATGAGCCAATCAAAAATCACAACATGGAGCCTGTTTCTCCGGGATTTTAAAATGCAGTGCGGGACTCGGGATTGGGCTGCTGATCTCGGGACAGTCCCGCTCAAATAGGGACATCTGGCAACCCTGATTGTTACAGATGTATGACTTTCCAACAATGTCATACACTGTAAAAAAATTGTAACCATCCAAGCAAGTTATGTTGTATACTGTCAAGTTATTAAGAATGTATCCTACAATGCTATGTTGGTTAAAATGATATGCTAATAGTTTACTGCAAGTGCAGTAACTATGTTAGGAAGTATAACAGTCCATGTAGGGTATATTCAGTATGAAGGGAGAGAGGTATTACACATTGCCAGCTACAGTACTGGTACTTAGGTGGCATGTTCAGTATTGAATGAGAACAGTACAGGGTTGATTATATAAATGTCAGTCGTTGCAGGCTTCCACACACTACTACATGTAGCTCAACACATCTTCTTATAATGTTGACAGTGGGTTCAGTCCCCCACCCCCCACCCACGGAGTTTTCATTCTGAAAGTCTGTGATAAAAGCATTAGAGTGCATTTCAGTGCAGGTGATTTTACACTTTATATAGTTCAGCATGTTACTGAAGGGCATTTGTAGTTGCAGTGGGTCCTAGCCTTCTGCCGTTTGTTACTGTTGTCTGTTTCATTCTGAAAGTGTGTGACACCCACCATTAGTGTGTGTTTTAAAGCAGAATTTTCATGCTTGTGATACAGGGCAGCATATAAAGTCTCTGCCTTTAAAGTTACAGGTGACGAATGCTGAGGGTTCAAATTGGCCACATATGGTTGCCTTTTATATTCTGCAAGCATATGGCACACACCATTAGTGCTGGTTTCACTGGAGGCTTCTTTCAGGCTCCTGATATGGTGTAGCATGTAAGGTCAGTGTGCTTTTAATTATAGGTGGTGACAGATGTCGGTTCAAGTCTTCTAAGTTGTGGACCCGATGTTGTCTTATCCATTCAACTCAACAAATGGTTTGCCAGGTCTGATCGAATCTGACCTTGATGCCTTTTTCCATCTTCTGGATCCAAGGATCTGGCGCCACCCCTACCCATAATGCTTTTTCTTACCCCTGAAATATCTCAGATCTCCTTTTTTACCTGAAGAGACCAGAAGTGATCTATGAGGGCTCACCACTCAGCTTCAGCTAAATTTTCAAATTCAGCATAATTTGCTACTTTTCTCTACTTTTTCTATTATACAATTATATAGGTAGTACAGTATTTATAGGACTGTTTCATCCCTCCATACTTGTTGTTCTCAGAACTTTACTGCCATGAGACGTTTCTTCCTTCCCTTTCCACCACCCGTTTCACAAAAAAAAAAAAGTATTTTGCTTTGTCATACCATTGTTATGCATTCTTTCTTAATTTTTGCTAGCGTGTGTGTGTGTGTGTGTGTGTGTGTGTGTGTGTGTGTGTGTGTGTGTATGTGTGTGTGTAAGTTTTAGCATCATGTAACCTCTGGATTCAAGAAATGTAGTGCTTATTGGCACAAAATTCCCCTCGCAAGATCCACACGACCTCTACATTTATCATGTCACCTCTGGATTCAAGAAATGTAGTGCTTATTGTCACAAAATTCCCTCACAAGATCCACACAACCTGTACATTTATTGCCTAGGGTCTGACCAGTACAATGTAGAATTTGAGTCTTTTCCCTCCTTCAGGGCCAGGGCTTTGGTAGACCATAGGAACAAGTTTGTGTTAAAGGGTCTATTCCTTGCCCAAGTGGGAGAATCAACCCCCCATTTGCTTCATCAGCATATCCTTCCTTCAAATTGTCAGATAAATTAGTGAACTCCAAGAATAACGATAACGACAGAAAAAAAGAGTAAGGCAAAAGAAAAAGAAAAGAAAAAAAAAAACAAAAACAAAAGGACAGACCCAAAAAGAGGTATCCAGATTTGAGCCCCACAGTTGCACTAGTACCTAAAACTCCAAAGCTGATAGATCCAACACCTCACTAAGAGCAGCAACCGTGGCTCCAAACTCCATTTGCTGCTTCTTCCCAGTGCCAGCAAGTCCCAGGGTACATTCACCTATCCTTCAGCATTGATTTGTGAGACCACCTTTGGTGGCTTCCTCCTTCAGATCCTTTCAGTCAATAAGAAGTCTTTCTGTAGCCAACATTATTAGGATGATGAGAAAATTTCTTTGAACTTCGATCCAGATGGGAGTCCTCCCATCTGCCCTCCAGGTTCACCAGGGCTGTCTCAGCCAGTTCTCACTTTAGTTACTCCTTCCCTGATCCATCCCTCAGTCCAGGGCCCCACTGTGTCAAGCAAAGTCCATAACAGAATCTTGATGGAGCCTCAAGTGCTTTCTGCATTACTCCGGCTCCATCACATTGCAAAGGGTCCTAAACCCAAGGGGTCAAAGCTGAAGACTGGGACTAGAGCTTAATGCCAAGACTTTTGAAATCATCTCTTCCCTTCAATGCTTCAGCCTTGGATAGCTTGGCTGTGATGTCAGCTTTGAAGCAGGGAAGGTTCCTTCCTTAGGGTCTTCAAGTCCTAGAAGACCTTTCTCAGTTTTGATTTCAACTTCAGTGTTCGAAGCTTTTGAAAGGGTCCTCTCTAGATCTACAGAAGGAGGTTCTTCATACTGGCTTGATTCACTATCTACTCCCTGTGTACTCTGCTTCAACGAATGTCCTATCCATCATGAGCAGCCAACCTCAATCAGCCTCAAGGGTCCACACTTGCCAAGTCCCCATTCAGATTCTGAGACCTCCCTGGAACACCCCAGGAAGAAAGTAACAAGAAATGCAATGCAAGAGTAGGCATATTGACTCATTCCAAGAGTTGCTCACAGAAGATACTGACTTTATGGAATGGGAGGGGGTTCTCTAGGCCCCCCTCCCCTGAAGACATCTTCTTTGAAGAGATCTTGTAATTGATAAAGCAAGGGTAGAGTGGGTCATTCAAAGCCCTATCTCAAGTGGAGCCAGTATTCCTGGAGGTGTTTGGAGCTGGCTTATCTACTGCCTAGGTGGTTCTGTACACTGACAAGCTCATGGTCCTGGTCTCTCAGCAGGTGTGGAAGGAAGCTGATGCAGAGCCAACTCCTGGAAAGTCAGACAAGATGCTATCACTAGGGAACAGGTCACACTGGAGCAAGATTCCCCCAGTTCATTCTATGGTGGTGGTGGCAGCCACAAAGAAGGAGCTTTCTGAAGAGATCTGCTCTGTCAATTCCCCTAAGAGTGCTTCTAGGGCTGTGTACAGGTTTGGAAAGTGGATCTATGCTTCAATGGCATTTGCACTTCAAGCACTGAATTACTTGACACATATGGCTCATTTCCAGAGGGATTTGACTAAAAAACTTTCCAAGTCTCTCTTGGGTAGTTTGCCAGTGGATATCCAGAAAATGGTGGAATACCAGCTATCTACACTTCAATCAATGTCTAACATGTCCATGTGCTTCCTTTCCAATGTGGGGGATGGCACAGCGAGAGCAGCAGGCACTGGTATTGCTATTCACTGGTACACCTGAATGCATGTCTGTGACTTTGAAGAAAGTTTCAAGATGTCCTTTATCAGTGACCCCTTTGATAGGTCAACTCTTTTCAGACCCAAGGTAAATGATATGCTTACCAGAAGTGAGCAAGAAGGTAAGACTATGTCTGCCTTAGAGATACATTTTTTCACACCCCAAAGGACTTTTGCCTGGGAATCTGATGGGTGGAAAGAAGGTCTAGTTTTGAAAATCCCAGAATTTTGCCCAGGACTCTTCTGGTTATAGAGCCCTCCATGGCCAGGGGGGGGGGCAGTTTCAGTAGACAATACCCCAGGGGCACAGGCAGTGCAAAATCAAGAGTTCTGAGGTCCCTTCACTGAGAAGCACTTCCAGCACTCCTGAATGATTTCCCAGTTAACTCACTCTGGAACCAGACAGGAGGGCACTTACCTCTGCACCCTTACACCTGGCTAGCTATCACAAAAGATTTTTGGGTGCAGAAGATAATCATCAGAGGCTGCATTATTCCTTTTGACATTCCTTCAACCAACAAAAGGAAAATCCCCTAAGTTCCATCTAGTCAGAGTGATGTAGCAGCAACAGAGGTGGAAAAGCTGCTGGACAAGAGAGTCATTCAGGAAGTTCCACCAGACCAGTAAGGATCAAGAGTCTATTTAAGATTCTTTTTGGTTCTGAAAAAACTGGGGACCTCAAGCCCATTATGGACCTTAGCCACCTAAATAAGTTTGTTAAGCAGACATAGATCCAGATGGTCACAGTGCAGTCAGTCTTGTCTTTTCTGATGAGGGACAACTAGATGTGCTTAACAGATCTTCAGGATACTTACTACCCTGTGAAGATAGTGAAGTAATCCAGAAGGATTCTCTGCTTTTAGCTGGGTGCCAATCATTTCCAATTCAGAGCACTACCCTTTGGTCTTACTAAAGCTCAAGGGTATTCACCAAATGCTTGCAGTTGTAGCGGCTTACTTAAGACTGCATGAGTTTTGGGTGTTCCCGTATCTAGAGGACTGGCTCCTTGTTTCTCCCATCAGCGATCAACTAGTTCAGTACTGGGATTTCTTGCTCCAGTTCTCCCTTCACTCTGGAATTACCATAAACTTAACAAAAGGGAGGGTGGCCTAATGGTTAAAGTGTCTGTCTTACAAAAACAAGATGCAGGGTTTGAGTCTCACAAAGGGATAATTGGCTAGGCTTAAAATGGCTCACAAGGTCAGTTAGCTTAGTACTAATTTATGAACCTAAAAAGCCAACTGACTCCAACACAGGCAATGAGTTTATACGGTGCAACCTGGACATGACATTCCAGATAGCCAAACTCCCACACTGAAGTATCCTATCCCTTCATCTTCAAGTCTCACAAGTTCTTGCTTTTTCAGCACCTCCCTCTTCTACTATGCATTTTCTTGCAGGATTATTTCAGGAAGGTGCTAGTTTCTCTGCCATTAAGATTCAAATGGCAGCCATATCTTGTTTTAACGGTAGGGAAAAAACACAATCTTATTGCATCTTTAAAGTTATCTAAGGCTTTCTGAAAGGGAATTTTGTGTTTAGACCAACTATTAGAGATTCCATTCCACCTTGGGAAATTATAGATCTGATGTTGTCAATTTTCATTCAATCCTCAACCATTGGGGTTTGGATCCTACTCAGCCGATACAATAGTTTGTGGCTAACTAGAACTCTCAAGCTCCTTCCTACCCATAATGCAGCAACCCCTAACATACCCCAGATCTCATTTGCCACTTTTGCATTTAGATGTGGTCAGCTTTACTCTTCAGCTTTTTGGATTAAGATAAGTGAATAATTATTATCATTAAGATCTTTTTTTCCAATTTCTATATATTTTTATATACATATTCTACTGTATTCTTATTACCAATGCTGGCATTACTATTTTCCTTCTTAATTTACAGCTTTTCTAACTTCTTACGCATTCATGTATTTCTTTGTACCATTGTTGGTACTTGCTTTCCCTTTTATTCTTTTCCTTCCTTCATCAAATTTATAAAAATAATAAAAATATAGTATCTTTAACTCTGTCATAACTTTCACTTTATTTGTCAAAATGTTGGAGAAAGGTTTTAAAAAATGTAAAAAATGCAGAAATAAGCTGCCTTACTCTGATGCCCATGACCTTTGCATATATTGCTTGGGCCCCGATCATCTCATTGATGACTGTGACATTTGTAAGAGTTTCAGTCTGTGTGAGTTAGCGGATAGAAGAGATAAGCTTATTTTAAAAGGTTTGCTTCAAACTTCCTTTTCAGAAGCCTTATCTGGGCCTCATCCCCCCCAAAGCATCTTCCAAGGGATCTACATCAGTAGATCGAACATTCAGTATATTGAAATTCACTTTACCAAGACAAAAATATTGGAAGTACTTAAGCACGCAATTTTACTATGTTGAAAACTGATAATACTGAAAAATGAACTGCGCATGTCAGATAACGCGTGTATCATGTGAATAGAGGTCACAGTGTACTGGCATAAACAGCGGCTTCATTTAAATAGTAAATTTTAAATGAAAACATACGTTTTTTAGAACTTTTCAAATGCGGATAACGGTACAGTGATGACTGGTAAGTTCAGTCTTTTCTCCACTGTAGTGCAGTCACAGGGTTAGTATATATAATTCACAATTGGTTAAATGGAGCCATTGTTTGTAGTAGTACACCACAATCTCAGTGAACATAATTTGAGCGGTGTCTGACATGTGCAGTTTGTTTTCAGTATTATCAGTTTTCAACACAGTAGAATTGCGTGCTTAAGTACTTCTGATATTTTCATCTTATTAAAGAGAATTTTGATATACTGAACGTTCGATCTACTGAAGTAAATCCCTTCCAAGGACACTCCTAAAAACTCCCTGAAAAAGTCGGGTTCTCCCACCCATCATCCTCAGAGCTTCCTTCAAAAATATATAGACAGGATGCAAAACCTTCCAGATCCAAGAAGCCTTCTGTCTCGCTTAAAATATCTCCTGATCAGGGTTGTTTGGCTCCAAAGATTCTACCTCAAGTCTGATATTCCCCTTCTATTGGCCAAGTTATTTCAAGACTACTGTCTCCCTTCCTCGAGAGATGAAGGTCCAAATTGCCATCCATTGATTCATCTTGTTCTTCCAGTAGTCTCATGGAAGTCAATGTGGATAGAATTGTGAGGAAGTTTCTCTGGGTACAAATTCAGATGGGTGTTCTTCTGGCTCTTACCCCTTTGGGTCAGGAAGTCTTAACTAGATCTGCCCCTTCAGTCATAGTTCCTTCTCTAATCCGACACTTTGTTTTGGAGTCCTTTGATCTGAGTTTACTAAGACCATCTGGTTCAGATCCGAGATCACTGGTGTCCTCCTATCCAAAGTTTTCTGTGAGTGTTCCACCTCAGACAAGTTCAGAGCTGAGTAGTTCTTGGCACTGTAGCGTCCTGGCCGGATCTGAAGTTTTGGAGTTAACTCCAAAATTTTCTGAGCCATCTCTACCCCTTGGAGCCACGGCCCTGGACAACTTGGCTCTGGCCTCTGCCTTGGGTGGGTTGCCTTCAGGGCAGATGGAGCCGGTGGGATAGAAACATGGCTTCTTGGTTCCATCAGCTTCCTTCTCCCTAGGATGATCTACCTTGGAGGTAGTGAAGAAAGTATTCTCTGCTTCAACAGGACAGAGGGTCTCTCTCCCCCTGGGATCTACCTTCTATCTCCCATGTGTTTTTGTGCCAGGAGTTTTGACATTCAACTCCTCAGGGACAGCCAGTCCAAACCCTCCAGACTACCCAGCAGGGCATTACCCTGTGTTCTGATACTTCCCTGGAACATCCCACCAAGGAAGTACCCCGGAACAGAAAGTGCAACAGGAGGCACTTAGATTCCCCTGTGTAATCTATCATGGAAGACACAGATTTTGATGAAGGGGAAGGACCCCCAGATCACCATCTGAAGATATCTCATTTGGAGACATTCTGGAGATCATCAAACAACGGGGTGGTTGGTCCTCCCAAAATTCTTCTCTGGAGGAATCAGTGTTTCTGGAGGCTTTTGGATCTGGCCAGTCTACCTCCTGGGTGACTCTGCCCACTGATGACCTCATTGATTTGATCTCTCAGTGGGTGTGTAACGAACCTGACATGGTTGAACCCATTCCCAAGAGACTATATTGAATTCTGGCACCTCCATCAGAAAGGGAACACTGGAGTAAGGGTGTAATTGTAGATGCCATGGTCATAGTAGCAGCCACAAAAAAGGAACTTGTGGAACAAAGTTTCACTGTTCAGCCCCCTAATCTAGAGTTCAGGACTTTGGATGGGTTTGAGAAGCATGTCTATGCTTCAGTGACCTTTGCTCTTAGGTCACTGAACTGTCTGACACATTTTACAAGGTTACAAAGGGATTTGATAAAGGAGCTATCAGATACTCTTTCTGGGACCACTATTGCAGAGACTCAAGCTTTGGTAACCTCGCAGTTGGTAACCCTTCAGTCCATCTCTAATTCACCATGAGGCTTATCGCTCAAGCAGCTGAGGGTATCTCAAGGGTGGTGGGTTCAGGCATTTCAATAAGGAGACAATCCTGGATGCTCCTGTGTGATTTTGTGAAGCCTTTCAAGTCTTCTTTTGTCAATGCTGCTTTGGACAGATCTTCCCTGTTTGCCCTCAAAGTGAAAGACACACTCTCCAGGTCTGAGAAGGATGGAAAGACCTTCTCTGTTACAGGAGTATGTTTTTTCATCCCTCCGAAGGACCCTTTCTAGGAACCAATTTGAGGGACAAACTATGTGGTTCAAAAATCCCAGGGTCTTTTCCATTTGGGGAAGGTTCCCTCAGAGGCAGAGTGGGTAACCCTAATGGAAGACACTGCCCATGTGGCAGAGGTGGTCCACAAAACCAAGGGTTGAGAGACACATTTTGTGACAGATAGTATCAGCGCTTCTGAAAGGAGGCATGATTGTCCCTCTCTGGAGGCAATTGGGGGCCTTTTATCTCTGCACCAGAGAGCATGGCTAGATATCACAAAAGATACTTGGGTGCATAGAATTATTTCCAGAGGTTATATAGTTCCATTTTCTCTTCGACCACCATCCTGTCAAAAGTTTCCTGATGTTCCACCCAATCAGAGGAAAGAAGCAACACTAGACCTACAAAATCTGCTACAAAAAAAAAGAGTCATCTAAGAGGTCCCACCAGACTAGAAAGGATCCAGAACTTACTCAGATTCTTTTTAGTGGCAAAGAAAACAGGGGACTGGAGACCAATTTTGGATCTCAGCAACTTGAACAAATTAATTCAACACTCAAAGTTTCAGATGGTCATGGTTCAGTCCATACTGTCTTTTCTAGGCAAGGATAATTGGATGTGCTCAAAAGACTTTCAAGATGTGTATTATCAACATAAAAATGAACAGGCACTTCAGAAGTTTGCTATGCTTCTGGCTGGGAGACCGTCATTACCAGTTCAGAGTCCTACCCTTTGGTCTCAACACAGCCCTCAGGGTGTTCACCAAATGCATTGCAGTGGTAGCAGCTCAGTTACTTTCTTTACAAACACAGGAATCCATAGGAGCACATCTCAATACAATATCTGCAACAGCCTCACTTCCCTTAAACAGAGCTCAGACTTTGAGATTCCAAGTAGCAAAAATTATTCAGAGCAGCAGAATTTCAGCCCAGTTAATTCTTTAAGCCTTGGGGTCAATGTCAACAGCCATAATTCTTGATCTGATGTTGTCAGTTTTCATTCATTCCTCAACTAATGTATTCAGATTTAATCCTTAGATCCGACTCAGCCATTATACTAGCTCATGGCCTTCAACAAACTCTGGAGCTCCTTCCCTGCTCATAATGTACCACCCTAACATCTATCAGATCTTATTTGCTGCTTTTGCACCTAGATGTGGTCACCTTCAGATCCGTGTGTGCAGTCCTTTTTGATATTTCCTATCTAAAAAATACTTATGTGTGACTATTTCTTTAATCTTTAAATTTTAGTTTTATTTTTAAGTCATTTCTACTGTCCCTTTTTGTACATTTTGAGTGTAAGCTTTCCTACCATCGTTGGTGGGCCTATCTTTCCTCCCCTACTCCCTTTTACACTTAGCATGTTCGTCTTTCATTACCATAGTTGTTTTTTTTTTTTCCTGTCTACAAGATTATTGTAGTTCTTTAATGCCATTGTTGGTATTTAACTTTTCTTTTTCCTTCTCATTTACCAAAAAAAAAAGTTTAGTTCTACTCTTGTTACAAAAATTTTTTTCCCTTAAAATGTCGGAAAAAGGTCCAACAGGATTTAAAAGTCTGATAAGAGTGGGCATAAGTTGCCTTATTTTGATGCCCACAATGTTTGCATGTATTGTTTGGGCCCAGATCATTTACAACAGGATTGCAGTATCTGTCATAGGTTCAACCCTCGAGCACTAGCTCGCAGGAAAAATAAATTGATTTTAAAAGGCTTGCTGCCAACTTCTTTCTCTGACACCATCACTGGGGTTCAAGTCCACCAAACACAAAAATAAAAAAACATTACAAAAAGGGATAAGTGTTCTGAGTCTCCAGCCTCTTCTTCCATGGAACCTAGAAAGATGAAAGGGAAGCTGGATCCGAAAACCACTTATGATCTGACCCTATTCAGATCTGATCAATCCTATTCTGGTATCTACAAGATCATATCCTAAACCTTTACCAACGATAACGTATTCTCCTAGTTTGGACCCAGTCCCAATCAGAGTGCCCTCTCCCTTTTTAGAGAGGTGCTCCAAATCACCATCCCTAGTATCTTCTCAGGTAGACTCTCAGGAGTCTCAAGTAAACAGATGTGGTGAATATGATGAAGAAATTCTTCATAAAGCAAATTCAGGTGGGAGTTCTCACAGTTCCTGCCCCTTTGGGTCAAGAAGTCCGATCATCTACTACCTCACCCATTACAGCTGCTTCTCTAATCAAACCTATGTTTTAGAGTCTTTGGATCCAAGAGTTCTGGTTCCATCTGGTTTGGATCCAAAGAAAGACCATCTTTGGATCCAAATACTGCTCTGAGTGCACCGGCTCTGATATCCTCTGAGCAGGATGACTCTTGGAGCCAAAGCATCCCTGTCAGATCCAGGAGGTTGGAGTCAACTCCAAGATTTTTGGATCCATCTCTTCCTCTCACAGCCTCTGCATTGAACAGCTCGGCTCTGACTTCCATCTCAGGTCAATTATTTTTGGGGTGGAGGGAGATGACAAACTAAAAACTTGATTTCTCAGCTCCATTGTCTTCCTTCTCCCCGGAGCGATCTGCCTTTGAGGTTGTGAAGAGAGTTTTCTCTGCTCTGGCAGGTCAGATGGGTCCTTCCCCCTCGGATCCACCCTCTACTTCTCAGATGATTTTGCACCATGATCCTCAATATTCTACCTTATAGGAACAGCCAGCTCAAAGCTTCCAGACTACCTAGCAGGGTATCCTAATCTCTTCTGATAATTCGCCAGACCACCCCACTGAGGAAGTCCCTAGGAAGAGAAAGTGAAAAAGGAGGCACTTGGACTCTCCTCAAGATTCAGTCACTGAGGATACTGATTTTGATGGAGAGGGGTCTCCAAAATCACCACTCAATGACTTCTCATTTGGAGACATTCTTGAGATCCTTAAGAAGAAGTTTGGCTGGTCTTCCCAAGACTCTTCTCTGGAGGAATCAGTTTTTCTGGAAGCCTTTGGGACTGGCCCATCTACCTCCTGGGTTGCTCCACCTGCCAGTGAGCTCATTGATTTGATTTCTAGGCAGGAGTGGAAGGAAACTAATATGATCGAGCCAGTCCCCAAGAGATCAGACTGGATTCTGGCTCCATCATTAGACAGGGAATTTTGGGGTAAAGGGGTGCCAGGGAGATTCCATGGCTATGTTGGCAGCTACAAAAAAGGAACTTGCAGAGCAGAGTTCCACTGTTCATCCTCCTAATAGAGATTCTAGAGTGATAGGTTTTGGAAGTGTGTTTATGCTACAGTGACTTTTGCACTCACATCGCTGAACATTTGGCACATTTGATGAGAGTTCAGAGAGATGTGATTAAAGAGTTATCAAAATATCATTATGGAACCAAAACTACCTACGCTTAATCTTCAGTAGTCTCTTAGTTGGTTACCCTACTAGCTATATCCAGTTTGTCCATGAGGCTTATCTGACATGGCACAGAAGGTGCCTCAAGGGCTGCTGGTTCAGGTTTTTCCATCAGGAGGCATGCCTGGATGTGCCTGTGTGATTTGTCTGAGCCCTTTAAGTCCTTGTTCATCAATTCTCCCTTTGATAACACTTCTTTGTTTGGCCCCACAGTGATGTCTTTGTTTGGCCCCACAGTAAAGGGCACACTGTCCAGTTGTGAGAAAGACAGAAAGACCATCTATGCAGTGGGCATGTGTTTTTGACCCATCAATGAACTTCTTCCAGGAATCAATGGGGAGATCAAAAAAATGTGGTTCAGAAAGTCTCAGGGTCCTTTCCAGGACACATGAGGTGGTAGTTGCCCCAGAGGCAGAGGAGGGAGCAATAATTGAAGACAACACCCCCATGGCAGAGGAGGCCAACAAAACCAGTGGGGGGGGGGCTAGAAATTCCTTTTCTGACAGACCCTTTCATCATCCTGAATGGCGGCCTGATTGCCTACCTCTAAAGGCGGTCAGGGGGTCACTTATTCCACCAGAAAGCCTGGCTAGATATAACAAAAGACACTTGGGTGCAGAGAATTATTTCCATAGGTTTTATAATTCCATATTCCCTACCTCCTCCATTGTCAAGAAAATTTTCCAATATTCCACATAATCAGAGGAAAGCAGCAGCACTAGAAATGCAAAAGCTGCTAAACAAATATCATCCAAGAGATCCCACCAGAACAAATAGAATCCATAACTTACTCGTGCCCAAGAAAACAGGGGACTGGAGACCAGTTTTGGATCTCAGTGTACTGAACAAGTCAGTTCGACACACAGAATTCCAGATGGTCATGGTTCAGTCCATTCTGCCCTTTCTGGGCAAGGATGTCTGGATGCCCTCGACAGATCATCAGGATGCGTACTATCACATAAAGATGAACAGATGATCTAGAAGGTACTTATGCTTCTGTCTGGGAACAGTCACTATCAGTTCAGAGTACTGCCCTTTGGCTTCACCACAGCCCCCAGGGTGTTCACCAAGTACAAGGTAGTGGTAGCAGCTCACTTGAGACTGCAATGATTCCAGGTGTTTCCATATTTGGATGACTGGCTCATTACTGCCTCAACCAGGCATTGACTAATAGAAGCACAAGATTAAGTGCTACAGACTTGATCACATCTCAGAATAACCATAAATTACAGCAAGCCTCATTTACAACCACCTCAGACACTGGAATTCATAGGAGGAGTGTTCAACACAGTATCTATGGTAGCTATGCTTCCACTATCTAGAGTGCAAATGATAAGGATGCAGGTGGGGAAAAATAATTTAAATTTGCAGCACCAGAATTTCAGCCTGATTGATTCTGCAAGCCATGGGATCAATATCAGTGGCAATAATTTTAGTCCCTTTAACAAGATTCCAAATGAGAATTCTACAATAAGTGCTGGCAACACACACTGGTCAGTGCTTTCTCAACCCATGTCAGCAAAGATAAAAATAACTCAGGTACACAAACAATACCTTTTGTGGTGGATCTAGTCACAACAATTGTTACAAGGTCATCCTTTCATCCTCCCTCAGTCCAAGGCAATAGTGATCACGGATGCTTCTCAAATTGGGTGGGGGAGGCATTTCCTGGGGAAAACATTACAAGGCACTTATTGTCCCGAAGAGGTCAACTTGCATATCAATGTTCTGGAGATGAGAGTGGTGCTTTTGGAGATGCAGGCATTCCAAGACTCTCTTCTTCTTGAGACAATTGCAGTCCAGAAAGACAACATGTCAGTAGTTTGGTACATCAACAAACAAGGAGGAGTCAGATCTTATTCCCGGTGTCAAGAAGCCCTCAGACCATGGCAATGGGTGATATCTTCCAAACTCTTTCTAATAGCAATGCATATTCTGGGGAAGTCCAACATGATAGCTGACAAACTGAGCAGGTCTATCTTACTACCTCACAAATAGTATCTCAAAAGCAAAGTGACAGAAATGATTTTCAGTCAGTGGGGGCCAGCCTTGCTGCAGTCTTTTTGCATTTTCCCTAAACAACAATGCAACAGCTTCTTTGTCCTGATCCCCCCATCGGGGGAATCCGAGAGGGGTGCTCAACTCCATGACTGACCCCCCAGTCTTTTGTATTCTTATCCTTCGACTCCCTGATTCTCAAATTCCTTCTGAAAGCAGCCCGGTTGAAGAGCAAAGTCATCCTTATTACACCTTACTGGCCTCGATAGATTTGGTTTCCCTTCCTTTGGCCTCATCTATTATATCAACCTTAGATTCTGGATCCAGTTCTAGACCTTCTTTCTTACCCAATAGGCATGGTTCACCTGGATATCTCGAATCTCAAACTAATAGCAAAGTTTCTCCAATTCTTTAATAGCCAGGCAACCAGTGCTCTCTTCCCCTATCTGTTCCATACTTTTATCTTCCCATGAGCCTTCTACTAGGAAGCTCTACAGGAGTAACTAGAAAAGGTTTGTTTATTGGCTAGAGCAAAATTAGATAGACCCCTTCTCAGCACCAATTTAATCTGTTCTAAATTTTTAGTGAGATTATTTAATGAGGGTACTAGCTCATCAACTATTAAAGTTCAACTTGCAGCAATCTCTAACTTTCATGTGGGAATCCAAAATTCTTCACCAGCTTCCAATAAATTGTGCAAGGCCTTTTTGAGAGGTACCCTTCTGCTAAGACCCTGTTATAGAGACCACATGATGCCACTGGATTTAAATTTGGTACAGCAAGCTTTAATTCATTCTCCTTTTGAACCTGCAGCTAAATATGATCTTAAATTTTTAACCTGTAAAACTATCTTTTTAGTTAAAAAAACATGAAGGAAGCAATCCTGGTAAAAAAATCCCATTAAAAAATCCAAAAACTGTAAAAAAACAAGCACTCCAAGAGACCAGAACTCTTATTCACAAAAACATTTATTGGCATGCAACTTAAAAACAAACTTCCAATGTTATAAAAATGTTGTTAAAATCAATTAAAATACTTGAGAAACAACAATGGGACAACCATGGCAAAGCACATATATTTAATAAACAATAAGCAGTAAACAGATAAGCGCTTTCAGAGATGCCTCCTTCATCAGATCAGTATTGATCCCTTCATGCCAAAAATAGTTTCTGAATTTACTCAACTGAATTATTCAGCTCCCTGTCTCTTACCCTAGTCAACAGAATAAGGGAGAGGGAATTCTTTAATACCTAGACATACACAGACAACTCATAGTTTATCTATTGCAGTACATATACCCTCCTTTTATCCCTTTTACTAATCACTTTCTCTGGCAGTGTGGGGTATCTTTTCCAATTTTTATTCATTTTCCACCCAGTCATTTTTAGCACTCGAACTACACCTATATGCTTTAGCTACCCTTCTTAGGGGCAAGAAAGTCTGGAATTTTTGCATATCTGTATGTCCATTTTATGCTATTACATCTGAGTGTGTTAAGGGCTAATGTGCAGCACACAAGAAGAGACCCTGAGCTTGCAGACTGGTCAGATGTATGGTTATCATGGTTGATATGTCCCATGAGTAAGGAGTTCTGCAATAGTGATCTAGTTGGTCATCTAGCACTATGGTAAGTTAGCTACACAGCTGTAAATTCCCCCTTCTTTTTTCCATCTGAGTAAGATCCAGTTAGTGCAGAGTGGTAATCCTCTGAGCTGTTTATGAATTGCCTCCTGTGCCCAGGGTGCATGGTTTGATTCCTTCCACATTTGTTTACCTACTGTCAAACACTGAGCAAGGCCCTTAACTAGGGATTATTCCCAGGTCACCCATGAAAAGGGACATTTTGTCCAGTGGTCTTTTCTTTTCAACAAATAGGTTAAAAAAGATACAGGAGATAGGGCATGCAAGAAATGCAGACTTGATTAACTTACACAGCTTAAATATTAGCCCACTTGGCTTTGCAATCTCAAAATAAAACAGTTAAAAACTTCATAAGAATGCCCAGTCCCCATATCCCTTTTAGGAATGGGCTGTCTTACAAGCAACAAGAAAGTATCAGGCTGTAAACCTCACCTATGCCCAATTCTTAGTTCCAAGCTTCTTTCCTATGATCATTCCTTAAGGAACTAGCTTTCTAAATGTAGTCCTCCAGACTATTCTCTTTTTTGCTACAGTAATTGGCAGTTAAAAGGAACATGTCTAGTCTAATTGCTGTGTGAATGAATGTTCCCACAGTTCGCACATCCCTGTACATTCTCAGAACACACTGAGCACTTTTAAAGGCACAAATGCATTTTACATAGTCAGCAGGCTACAGTATCACAGATGTGCACAATTTATGCAGCGTGTTGCAATGTGTGTGTGTGTGTGTGTGTGTGTGTGTGTGTGTGTGTGTGTGTGTGTGTGTGTGTGTGTGTGTGTGTGTGTGCGTGCATGTGTGCCTGTGTGTGTGCATGTGCGCGTGTGTGCGTGTGTGTGTGTGTGTGTGTGTATATACATAGATAGATAGATATGGGAATATGAGTGCAGGTCAGATAATCAGATCTTTTTTGTCTACTTGGGACTTGTCAATCACAGTTCATGGGAGTCCAGGATTTATCCCTCTCTACAACACCCATCTTAAAGCCATTTCAGTGATTTAATGGATTGTGTTTTGCCTAAATGGGTCATTGTAAGTTGATTGATATGGCAATTGACAAATGCTGATGCACTGTCATAGACACATACACACACACACATACACACGCGTGGACATACAATAGACACACATGTATATTTGCTAGTTTAAATGCTCATTATTATGCAATTTTACTTCGAAATATAGTATTTATTTTGCTGCTTTATAAAATGGACAATGTAGCATATGGTGTAGCTCTCAAAGGGAATGGTGCCTTAGCAGTATTTAGAGTGTCAGTATGTAAGTTGTGAGGTTTGGTTTCCAGTCTGTTGTATAATTTGAAAAGTAAATCTGAAGAATTGGCAGCATATCACATAATGTCTGGTTCCAATATTTTTTTTAGTTAAAACCAAATCTTACCATCACCAGGAATACTAAATAGTGATTATTAACTCTAATTTTTATTGGTGTGATTATATTTTTTAGCTCTGATTTACTTATGATTTATTAATGGAATAATGTGCTGATTAAAAGGATACGTTTCAGACATTGCTGTATTAAACTGACATCAGAACCAGTTTATATATCTCTGCTAAATGCTGTGATTACAGCATACAGTCATTAAAACATTTGATTATAATTTCTGTAGGAGCACTAATGTCTTATTATGAAACTTTGAAAAATCTTGTACTTAGTGGTCACAAAGCTGTTTAATGCAGAAAGCAGATGACATTACCTTTATTTTTTTTTCAGAATTACAGATCATGTTTTGAAGTTACACTAGGTGTCTTGGGAGACTTGAGTCAACCCTATGAAATCCTTAATTCCACTAGTAGAAACTTCTTGACCTGGCCAGATGACTACAATGGCATTTACATTTTCAAAGCAAAGATACTTGACCCAAACTTCAGGTTAGTTATTTATGTGAGCTACTTAATTTAGTTTACAGTAGAAAAGGGTTATTAACCCTCTAAGCAATTCACATAGTGTTGAAGTGAATAACTGTTAGAAAGAAACAAAAATTTAATACAGAATACATGAATATGACAAATCTTAATATGGTTTGTTTTATTTTCATTAATGTATGTGTGCCTTTGGCTAAAGTAATTTAATAAAGGTGTTTAAAAAAATTTCCTGATGATGTTAAATCTGAAATTTTAAATTCTCCCTTAAGTAAAGAGACTATGTCTGGGCTTTCTGCAGCTTAGGTGCTTAAAGAAGTGTGACGAAAGAGGAAAAATGATTCAGGGAATGACTCAGACTTTTCAACCCTCCTTTTTCAGACCAAATAAAATGTTTCCCTCCTCTTCAGCCTTCTTCTCCAATAAACAGTTTAAACAGAAAGGATCTTGTAACTAGGGTTTTTATAAACAATGGGAAGGAGGCTCAAAAAAAAAAATCAAAAGCCTCCAAAAATCCAAGACAGTCCTCTTAGTCAGCTTGACTGTCCATATTTTCATATTTCGCCCCCCCCCCCCTACTATCCCACACTGGCAACCTTTCAACCTTGTCCCTGAGACTTCATCTTCCCTTTTTAGTATCAGATAATCTCAGACAGTTGAGATGTTCATCATTCTCACTGCTGCAGTAGTCTATGGGTTGTATCCAGCCAAGGATACAGCAACTGGCCAACTTCCCAAAGCTCTAATACTTCCAACATTGTCACTCTGACTGCCTATAGGTTAATCTCTTTTGGACAGAACAATAAAAGCAGCCAGAGTTATTGAAATCATTGGTACTTTCTTGCCATGTCTTGCAGATGGACGTTTGAGGATTCTCTGGAAGAACAGTTAGCCAAGGCTTCATGTCAGACAAATAAGACTCTGTGTCATTTTGTGACTGGGCTTATTCTTCACTTATTTTTAGGATTTTTTTTTATGTTTTTTGGCAGTCAGAAGGTGTATTTTAAAAGGAAAAAATAGACTGTTGTGTGAATGCTTATGTATACTTCATGATAATACATTTTATTGCTTTTTTATTGGGCAGTTCACTTTTGAGGAAAATGTCTCTGTCTGGACAGGGAATTTTGTTTGTGTGCTACTTCTGTAAACATTGTGTGGTGGATTTAAAAACTGCTGGAGAGGTTGTGTGCCGTTTATGTTAAATAAGTAACAGCTTACCTTCTGATCAACTCCTGTCAGCATAGCTCACTGGCTATAAGGCTTCTTCTTCAGCTATAGCATGGATACTTACCCATGTCCTGCTGCACCTTCTCAAAATGTGCCTAAAAGAAAAAGCAGTTAAAACATGAATCTTTGTGTTTAGTGTGGGCTGCTTTTATTCCTCAGGTGATGGCAAGTGAAGCTATAGTGGCCACTGCTGGTTCCTCAAACCACTTACCTATTTCCTCAAATCACTCTGGTATAGCCTTGCTGGCTACTATGGACTGGGGATCAGACATGTCCTCCATGTCTGTTCCAGTATCTGACGTGGGCATGGGAGAACTATCCATTTTATTTATTTATTTATTTATTTCAGTTCAGACTGGGGAAGTCCTAAAAAGAGCCCATTTTCAGTGGAGGTCTGGGAAGAAAATCTCCAGTAACAATGACAAACATATTAGCATATATACATACAAAGCAAAGAAGGCATACAGCTTTATGCAGCATTCTACAGCAAAAAATCTACATTCTACAGTAATAATAAAATCTAGCAACTGTACAGTCTAAAAGTCATTAACAGTGAATTACAACTGAGGACGAGAAATTGTTGGAAATAAACTTTTAACAACATTTGGAGGCTAAGGAGGAGCAGGAGGGGAAATGATGTGAGTGCAGAGATGATGCATATAGTTAGAAGGTGGGTTTTGATGTAGGAGGGTCCTATGTGGGGAAGGAGCAGTGGCATTCCCACTTTGAAGATAGGCAGGAATGGAGGAGGGATTTAAAGTTAGAGTGGTTATGAGTATTTCTAAGGGAGGAAGGAAGAAAGTTCCATAGTTTAGCTAAGGAGCAGGATAGCAGAGAGCGTCCAGGTGGCCATAAAGTTTGTAGATTTTGATCAGGTTCTGATTTTCTGACCTAAGTGAGTGATTAGGAATATAAGAGTTTAAGGAGGTGGAGATAGAGGGACAGGAGGATGGGTTAAATATGAGCTTATGGGCAGTGGTGAGTTTAAGGAGGTTCAGATAGTTGGGAAGCTCGAGCCATTGCAGTGAGTGGAGGGAGATGCAATGATGGGATGAGTTCCTAGAGCTGGTGAAGAATTTGCAGATTTTATTGTAGCAGGCTTCTAATTTAGTTTGAAGGCTGAGCTGAAGATTCAAGAACAGAGGAGCACCATACATTAGGGAGGGGAGAAGGTATGTGGAGGTGAGAGTCTTTTGGGTGGTATTTTAGATACAAGAGACACCTCAAGAGGGTCTTTTTGAGGTGGTTGGGGAATGAGACCTCTGGCTAAGGATGATATGCTGCCCCTAGCCAATCTTCCTTTAGGGTTGTCCCTAGGAAGAAGAAACAGAAAGTTAATCATACTGAAAATAAGATGTTTTCTGTTTGTAAAACTCTTGATGTGAAGTTGTTCAATCTCGTCGTTCATTCTTCACTGATGGGTTCGGAGCTGATCCTCGGCTCCAACACGGCTGACTACCAAGCTCAAAGTTTTCCAGTAGCTTGAGACCCAACCCCTTATCCCACAATGCACTACTGGAATTACCTCAGATCTAGTTTGCCACGGCATGGATCTCTTGGTTTTCAGCGTTGCTCGAGAGTATTGTGGGAATTTTCAACTTTCAGCAAGTTTTTCCATTGCATTTTTATATCTTTCTACTATTATATTTACATAGTATTACCTAGTTTAGCAGATTTTTCTGTTTTTCCCCATTTCCCAGTAAATCTCTAGTGCTTGCCTTCAGCCTGTTGGCCTTGGGCCTTTTCTTACAGCTTGTTAGATTAGAGTTGCCCTTGTTGGGCTTTTTGATATTTGGATTACTCTTGTTACTAGTTGCCTTTTTTGGGCTGTTTGTGCTGTCTTTTGCATTGTTGTTTGTAGTGAATTAGATTACTCATTTCGGAGTTAAACTATATTTATATAGTTAAATAGTGTTGTTTTTTTGATCTTGTGAATTTTTTTTCAGGACATTAGTTGCTATGTCTGAAGAAAGGGAAAAGCATCCTAAGTCTGGGTTCAAAAAGTGCCCATATTGCGGACAAAAGATGTCTGTTATGGATGCCCATGTGCAGTGTGTGTACTGTTTGGGTGAGGTGCACCTGTAGGAGTCATGTAGTATCTGCCACTCTTTTTCTACTCGAGTGCTTGCAGAAAGGAAGAGGAAGGTAGTTGACAGAAGTATTATTAAACACCCTTTCTCAGAGGCAGTGTCTGACCAGGATGGGGCCAGCAAATTGTTCAAATCTTCCACAGAATCCAGGACAAAAACAGGGAAAAAGTTGGAAAGTGTTGTGACTTCAGCTCCACTGGCTTCGGAGCTGACATTCTGTTCTTTTCAGACCCGGGACACTACTTTGGAACCGGTTGCCGAAAAACCTCCCTCTCTACTTCTCCAATCGGCTCCATCTAGTCACTTCCCCGGGTCTTCGGTCAGCCTGTCCGATCTGGATATGGACCAGCTGGTTCAGAAGATCTTAAAGGCACCAGGCCTAGCTAAATTGCTGTCGGCTCAGACCCAACCATCAGAGCTGAAGACCATTACTCTTGAATTGTCTGCTCCTCCTCCGAGCCATACCGGACCTTAGGAGCCAGAGGAGGCTGACCTGATGATTGTGGATCCCTTGGAGCCGACACCTGTTCCAGAGTCATTGGTTTCATCAGCTCGGATGTCCTCGGTGCCTACCAGGGACTCTAGGAGCTGACACTCTGCAGTCGGGTCCGGGGAGGATAGTCACATGGACTTGTCGGTGCCAACTCTTCCTCTCGGGGCTTCAGCTTGGGTGAGCTCGGCTCCTACCTTGGGCTCGGAGCACACGGCTTTGGTACAGGAGGGGATCGCGGCTCCTCCTGATCCATCGACTCCTTCTCATCAGAGCCATTGTGCATTCGAAGCCATGAGGCGAGTGTTGTCTCCTAAGACTCCTCATCTCCAGATCTGGCCTCTTCCTCCCCTAAAGTGCCTGTGTCAGTTTCTGTTTCATCCGGTCATCCCAAGCGTAGAGTCCCAGAGCCTCAGGTAGCCCCACAGGGCACTCCCTGCTTTTCTGAGACCTCTCCAGAAGCTCTCCCTGAAGAAGTTCCCAGGAAGAGATTATGCAAGAGGAGGCATTTGGACTCCCCACAGGAGTCTCTAACATTAGACATCAACTTGGACGAATCAGAAGGGTCCCCTAGATCCCCCTCTGAGGACGTCTCCTTTGCGGAGATTCTTGAAATTCTTAGGCAGAGGGGTGATTGGCAGTCCAAGAGCCCTACTGAGGATGAGTTGGTTCTCCTGAAGGCATTTGGGTCTCAACCTTCCACCTCTTGGGTGTCTCCGCCCTACGATGAGCTTATGGATCTGGTCTCTCGTAGGGCATGGGAGTCACCAGAATCTATGGAACCTGTCCCTAGGAGGCCTAATAAGTATATTTCTACCCCCATAGATAAGTCCTTTGTGACCAAGGGAGTCCCTGTTGATGCCATGGTGGTGGCAGCAGCCACCAAAAAGGAAATGTCTGAGACTTCCTCATCTATCCATCCTCCTAACAGAGAATCCAGGATTATGGATAGATATGGAAAATGCATGTTTAGTTCAGCGACTTTCTCACTCAGATCACTGAACTACTTGACCCATTTTACCAGACTGCAGAGAGATCTCCTTAAGGAGTTGGGAGATACTCTTCAGGGTGCTGTAGCTACGAGTGTATCCGACAAAGTTGCTACCCAGCTTGCTACCTTAATTCAATAGTTAACTCGTCCATGCGTCTCGTATCTTACGCAGCTGATGGTTCGAGTAGAGCTGCAGGTAGAGAAATTGCTCTTCGTAGACATGCCAGGATGCGACTCTGTTCCTTCACGGAACCCTTCAAGTCTTCCTTTACGAATATCCCGTTTGACAGCTCATCCTTGTTTGGGCCAAAGGTGAAGGAGACTTTGACCAGGTGTGAGCAAGAAGGAAAGACTCTGTCTGCTGTCGGAGTCCATTTTTCCACCCCCACTCGACCCTTTCCTAAAGGTCAGAGGGGAGGAAAGATGTGGTTCTGGAAAGGAGCCTTTCAAGACACGTGTGGAGAGCCCCCCTCCAGAGGCAGAAGAGGGGATTACAATGGAAGACACCGCCCTCATGGCAGAGGGGGTCCACAACACCAGGGTGACAGAGATCACTTCTCTGGTCAGTCCTACCAGCGCTCCTGAAAGGAGGCCTGGCTGTCCTACTCTGGAGACAGTCGGGGGTTGCTTGTCATTGTACCCAGAAGCCTGGCTATATATATAACAAATGACAATTGGGTACAAAGTATCATTTCCAGTGGGTATTTCATACCATTCTCCACCCAGACCCTTCCCATCAAAAAAATCCTGGACGTTGCACCCAGTCACAGGGAACAAGCAACAATAGAGGTATACTGATTGCTAGAAAAAAGAGTCATCCAGCCAGTCCTGGCAGACCAAACAGGATTTGGAACTTACTCAAGATTCTTTTTGGTTCCAAAGAAAACAGGGGACTGGAGATCCATTTTGGATCTTAGCAGACTCAACCAATTTGTGAGGAAAGAGAAGTTCCGAATGGTCACTCTACAGTCCATACTTCCCTTTTTAGGGAAAGACAATTGGATGTGCTCAATCGATCTCAAGGATGCATACTACCACATAAAGATGGCCAGACCATCCAGGGATCACCTGCGTTTCCAGCTGGGAGACAATCATTATCTATTCCGAGCTCTGCTCTTTGGTCTCACTACAGCCCCCAGAGTGTTCACCAAGTGCATGGCAGTAGTCATGGCTCACCTGAGGCGTCTAGGATTCCAGGTGTTTATGTACTTGGACGATTGGCTTCTTACCTCCACCACCAGGCATCAACTTCTTCAAGCGAGAGAGGCTATTCTGACACTCTGCAATTGGCTTGGCATTACAGTCAACTTTGAAAAGTCTGCCTTGTTGCCATCACAGCATATCATTTTTATAGGGACAGAATTAGACACATCAACCACCACTCCGCCTTCCACCAGAAATGGTTTGTATTCTTCACCAATGCATCACGTCCTTGGTATCAAAGAACAGAGCACCAGCTGCAGAGGTATTGAAAGTACTAGGATTGCTGGCAGCAGCAATCTTGGCAATCCCGTTAGCAAGGACGCATATGTGGATTCTTCAATGGCTCCTATTCACGCAATGGTCTTACCAAGAACTTCCAGTGAATCACACAATCCTGATAACGAATTCTTGCAAGAAGGATCTTCAGTGGTGATTGACGTCTCTTCATGTCACAATAGGACGTCCCTTTATGCTACCCCCTCCAGTTGCCACTGTGACCACAGACGCTTCCCTGATAGGGTGGGGGGGCATTTTCAGGGAGAGACTGCCCAAGGCACATGGACAGATCAAGAATCACATCTGCATATCAATGTCCTAGAGATGAGAGCAGTACTTCTAGCATTGCAATATTTTCAGGACTCTCTTCCTCTAGGGACAATTGCAATACAGACAGACAACATGTCAGTGGTCTGTTACCTGAACAAGCAAGGCGGGACCAAGTCTTACCCCTTTTGCCGAGAAGCCCTCAGAGTATGGCAGTGGGCAGTGTCATCCCAGTGCTTTCTGTTAGCAACGCACATCCCGGGCAAATCCAATGTCATACTGGACAAACCAAGCAGGGCAATTTTATTGCCCGGTGGTCCCTCAAACAAGAGATTGCGGACAGGATTTTCCACAAATGGGGCCAGCCTTCCTGCGACCTGTTTGCCAGTCATATCAACAACAAATGCAGAAACTATTTTGCCCTGATTCCCCCGCCAGGTCAGTCCCGAAGGATGCTCTTGTCCATGATTGGCCCCTGGGTCTCCTCTATGCATTTCCCCCAATTCCTCTGATACCCAGATTTTTACAGAAAGCAAAGTTGCTGGGATGGACAATCATCCTCATAGCCCCTCATTGGCCTCAGCAGATTTGATTTCTGTTTCTTTACCATCACATTCTGGAAGACCCATGGATCCTGGACCCAGTTCCGGACTTATTGACACATCCATCAGGGAATCTCCATCCTTCATTGCAGACATTGAAGCTAACCACTTGGCTGCTCCAATTCCCTGCATAGCCAGGCTTTATAATCTTTCCCATGACACTAGTCAAATTTTGTTGGCTTCCCATAAGCCTTCCACTAGAAAGTTGTATTGTAGTAAGTGGAAGAGACTTTTCATTTGGGCTTCCTACCATAATATTGACCCTTACCAAGCACCATTGTCTTCTATTTTACAATTCTTGACAGAAATTTTCAGCAAAGGAGCAGTGGGTGCTACGGTGTGGGTACAACTAGCTGCTATATCTAATTTCCATCTAGGGATTGATGGATTGAATATTATGGCTCACCAATTGTCTAAAGCTTTTCTAAAAGGTTCCTTTCACATGAGGTCTCCAGTGAAGACTCCTTATTCTCCCTGGAAATTGAATTTTATGTTATCTCGCATCATTATTCCTCTCTTTGAGCTTGCATCATCTTGTGAGCTAAACTTTCTATCGTGGAAAACTATCTTCCTAGTAGCCATCACTTCAGCCTGCAGTGTCAGAGCGCTAAGCCCTACCCATCAAGCCTCCTTTTTTGTTCTTTTTTTTTTAAAGTAGGTTGGTATAATGGTGAAGCTGTTTACCTCACAGACACAAAGCACAGGGTTTGATTCTCAGTAAAGGGAAACTGGTTATGCTTGAAATGGTCCACAAGGGCAGCTAGCCTAGTATTTGCCTATGAAACCTAAACTATGAAACTCCTTATATGGTCTTTCATGCTGACAGAGTATCTCTCAGGACAAACCCATTCTTTATGCCTAAAGTATGTTCAGAGATTAACATCAATCAAGTCATTGAGTTGCCAGTTTTCTTCCCTAACCACACCAACAAATTGGAATATATGTTGCACAAACTTGATGTTCACAGACAACTTAGATTTTATTTAGACAGAACAAGAGATTAGGAAATCAGATCAGCTTTTTGTGTCTTTTTCTGAGGCCAGGAAAGGTAAACCAGTCATTAAAACAACTCTAAGTGGCTGTCGGATTGTACCACTTACACCTATTCTTGTCATAACATGCCCTTGTCTAGTAAGGTGAAGGCTCATTCAACCAGAGCAGTTTCTACCTCTTCAGCCTTTCAAGCCAAATTACCTCTTGACAACATCTGTGCTGCAGCCACATGGTCTAAACCTCACACTTTTATAACTCATTACAAAGTGGATAAGACCTCCAGGGACAGGGCTTCATTTGGTTCTACGGTTCTGAAGAGTGTACATCAGTGTGCCACCCAGGGTTAGGGTGCTAGGGACGCTACCCATCAGTGAAGAATGTACGGCGACATTGAACAACTTCACATAAAGAAGTTATGTACTCACTATAACATTCCATGTAAGTTGTTTCATCTCGCCTTCATTCTCACGTACCTCCCTCCTTCCCCCTCCTGGTTGGCAGTTGACCTGGAGGCTGTCTTCATCCTGGTTTCTCAATGTGTCTTCATTCCTAAAAAGGAGGTCATTATTTTTGGAGGTCATTATTTGCTGTTCCAGCTTGGTTGATTTGGTTTATCTGGTTTTTGGCACTTTTTTGTTTCCTTGTCTTCATTCCTAGGCAGAATAATTATAGTATCTCTATATGGTATGCAGCAAACAAGATCTGAGGTAATTCCAGCAGTGTATTATGGGATAAGGGGTTGGGTCTCGAGCTACTGGAAAACTTTGAGCTTGCTAGTCGGCCGTGTCAGAGCTGAGGATCGGCTCCGAACCCATCGGTGAAGAATGAAGGCGAGATGGAACAACTCACATGGAACATTATGGTGAGTACACAACTTCTTTTTTTTTACTTTAGCTAGGAGTTTATTTCAGTCAGTCAGTTCTGGGTACCAAATGCCTCCTTCAAACTATCATGCCCTTACTTTTAAGAAAGAGGATGCTTTTTCTGATGATTCTGATATTGACAGAGATGGGGTTATATCACCTGAGATTTCTATAGCCCAACACTCTGACGTTTTAGATAGTGAGACTGAAAATGTAAACATGTCAGTTTTCTTTTTTGCTGAGACTCTTTTAGACTAAGGATCCCCAGGATTCACGAAGCCTCCGTGTAAGAGTTATAACTCTTACACGGAGGCTGCAGTTAAACGGAGTGATGTCAGCATGCTTTGCATATTCATGAGAGCATGCTGAATCACACCTAAGTCTAACAAGGTCCGTGTAAGACAGTAGGGGGCGTGTCCGTAGGCTGAGCCCTGCAAGCGGACACGCCCCCAGAAGTGTAAAAGTGCCCAAAGTAAACACCCACAACAGAATCCACTGAAATGTGACTAAACACAACACAACACATGCCCCCACGGACTATGAACATAAAATATATATAAATGAACATGTTATATTTATTTTTTTAAATTGTAAAGATGTTTAACCGTGAGTGCGCTCGTTTGCCGGGCGTGCCTGTAGCGCAGCTACAGTTAGCAGTCAGTGGGAAAGCATAAAAAAGGCCAGCACCAAGGAAGGTTAAAAAGTAGTTTAATAAAACTGAAACTAGACCGGTTTCAGCAGCAAGGCTTTCATCAGTAGTATAGTCAGCAAAAAGCACTTAGTCATCATCTTATATAATGTTCTTTAAGGCATCTATATGACATCACTTCCTGATATGTCAAAAATGCAAACAAGGCAAAAGTAATTGAAAAATACAATCAAGGCAAAAGTAATTGAAAAATACATAGTTCAGTAAACAAAAAAGTTTGCCTGAGTTGCATGCATATCTCCAGATTATAATGAAAAATCCAAAGAGACACAGTATGCTGGTATATCAATGATAATAAACAAACTTAATAAGAAACATACAATAAAGGGTAAATGCCCAAAAATAAACCCGAAACAAAAGTCAGGTTATAAGAATTCTGGTGTTGAATACCAGCCACAGTATCCTAAAATGATCTGAAATGCAAAAACCTAAGCAATGCAACCTGATAAGAAATAAGTACATATCGTAATGCAAGTGATGGTTAATTACAAATTATAATTTATCATTTAATCCAGGAGGAAAAGCCCCCAAGTTTAATGATCCACCTTTTTCTTTGGTATTTAGGATATCATGCCAACCTGTTTTAAAAGATCGATTCCCTATGATATGATCAATGATGGTGAATGTAAATTTGGCAGTGGGATGTTTGATAACATGTCTATATAGTGCATTAGTTAATCTTCTGTTTCTAATGTCACCAAGGTGTTCAGAGATCCTGACACGAAACTGTCTAGACGTTTGGCCAATATAAAATGCATGACATGTACATGTGGCAAGATAAATAATCCAGTCTGAACTGCAGTTACCAAAAAACTGTATGTCGTATATTTGTCCAGTGTTCATTGATATACCAGCATACTGTGTCTCTTTGGATTTTTTCATTATAATCTGGAGATATGCATGCAACTCAGGCAAACTTTTTTGTTTACTGAACTATGTATTTTTCAATTACTTTTGCCTTGATTGTATTTTTCAATTACTTTTGCCTTGTTTGCATTTTTGACATATCAGGAAGTGATGTCATATAGATGCCTTAAAGAACATTATATAAGATGATGACTAAGTGCTTTTTGCTGACTATACTACTGATGAAAGCCTTGCTGCTGAAACCGGTCTAGTTTCAGTTTTATTAAACTACTTTTTAACCTTCCTTGGTGCTGGCCTTTTTTCTGATTTTGGGTCTAACAAGTGCTCTTGCCGTGCACCAGCCTAACTTGCTAGCTCCTATACACTACATTGATTTTCGTTTGTGCTGGCTGTTGGCGTTTGGGAGTTCTACCATTCAGGTGGTCATCTTTTTTGTGGATTGCTTAGGATTTTCATCCTGGACATCGTTATTTTCGGATGCATGGCATCTACATCGCTTTCTTTTAAAGGATTGACTTTTGGTCATCCTTTTTTTGGTTTTGTTGGATTATCATGTTTATCTAAGTTAATAAGTGAGTATATTGGATGCATTAACGCTGTTGAGTTTATCGTTTGCGTTTACGTGGTTGCAAGTGTTTTCCACCATCTTTCGGATTGGGATTTGTTTTCAAGGTCGTTGTGGTTTCCATACTGTTTTGGACATATCAGGACTTGAGGATCGATTTGGCCTTTTGGGACATTGTTTGGAACAACTTTTTAAGGGTCCTAATACATTTCAAACTTCATCTTTCCAGGTACTGTTCTTGACATCTATTTTTGGATTAATTTTCATTGGTAATTGTTTTACCATAATGAAGAATTTTTCTGTGACAATCATTTAACTGTCTGGATGGTGTTGTTAAGTCGTTTTTCTTGAATACTGGACTTTAGAGAACTGTTGTAGCACAATATAACAGTGCCATTCTTTCAGGACTTTTCATGTATGTGTTCTTAGTTTATAACACGTGTATATTTCATATTATTTTGCCTAGTCGTTTTTTTTTTTTATATACTGGATTTCTGAGTACTGTTGTAGCATAATACAACATTGCTATTTTTTCAAGGACATTTCATGTATGGGTGCTCAGTTTGTAATATGTGCATAATTTTATTCTATTTCATTTGATTATGATGAACTAGCCATTGTTATATACACTAGGTTGATACAATATTATTGCTTATATCTGTTCATTCCTATGTTCCTACTGGTTCATGTTTTGTTTCACATTTGAGTCAATATTGGTCACATATTTTGAGGGCTTTTGTTTTGTTTGCCCAGTGTTGCACTCAGGTCTTCTTTTAGAATAATTGCTGGGTATACAGTGCTGACAATAATCATCTGTACATTTATACCTTTGATAACAATTTCATCTGAGGAC
The DNA here is from genome assembly GCF_019279795.1 of Protopterus annectens. Lineage (NCBI taxonomy): Eukaryota > Metazoa > Chordata > Ceratodontiformes > Protopteridae > Protopterus > Protopterus annectens. Next base: position 662,731,424 of record NC_056727.1, on the reverse strand, counting down.
TGTATTGAACAATTATTGATTTCTTAATATTGTTATCTGATTTAAATAAGGTGCATAAGTGTGTCTGGCTTAAATTCATTACATATTGGTATACTCCATATGGATTTAGCCACCTCTGAACAACTGTGGGTTGTGCATTACTCAGAACATTGCATTTTAGACATTACAGGCCTTTGACTTTTTGGTCTGTATAGCATTTTGCTTAGGTGCTAGGGTTAATTATTCCCTATATATAGTGTTACATTAGCTATTTATTCTGGCTTCAACTTCTTTGTGACTCTGATTGAGATTTTCTTTTTGGACTTATTATGATTTGCCAATTCAACCCTTAAGAATAAAAGAATCTTTTCAGGGTTCATTTTTTTATTTTATATCTTCTTCCTCCGGTTCATTGCAACTTATTGTCATGGATCTCAGTAAATTGTTATCTGGTTTATGCTCCGACAAGGATGACTTAAAATTTTGGCATAGGAACTGAACATACAGAAAAGGTGGATTTGGTAATCATGGATCCAGTTGACGGTTGCGAAAACTTATTCTTTCAATTAGGTAAACAAATTAAGATGCTTAGAACAAACATTTGGCACAGTAAATTGTTTAAAGCTTACCAAATACAGAATATATCCCTAGAGGATTGAGATGTAAAATCCAACCACTAGTGGGCACACGGATGAAACTCTGTTGAAAGATTGGGAAGAAGCAGAAGAGGAGGCTGCGATGATTAGAGTTAAGATTTTGGCCTCTTTGTATGAGAGAACAATACAGAGTAATATTATTGAAGTAGAAAAACATGTAACAACCTGAAACGGTTTGAACATGAGGCTAGTTTTCAGGGTTGTCTTGGCAAATTATCTAAAGAAATCTCTATTTTGGAAAATAACCTTAAGAAAAAGAAATTGCATAAATTTGCCCGGGATAAGGAAGATTATGATAGGGGCAAACAATTTGATTCACAAAGGGGTGTGAGGTTTGCTCATGGTACCAAGAATGCTTCATTTATACACAAAAAAAGACCAAGGTCTATTTTAAAAAAGACTGGGCCTAGCTTTATTACCTCTGGTGAGGATTCTTCGACTACTGACACTGAGACACCTAATATTGGTGATTCTCCAAATGCTAAAATGGGTCGAAGGACTGAGGTCCCTTTAGGGGGAAAAACACAGGGCAGGAAGGAAACACAGAGGTCAAAAACTTAGAAGAGCTCTTCATGTCGATAGTGAAGTAAATGATTCATGCACTAATGTTTTAAATATTTCAAGTCACATTTTGACTGATGATCAATATTCCCTTCTTAATAAAGGTCTTGGTTTTATACCTGTTTTTTTCACTGATGAAAGTATTTTGGTTTCTGATACAATGGATTTTTGTAGGAAAATTAACCTGAAATTATTTTTTCAACAACAAGATCAAACTGACAATGCACAAAGATCATCTGATTTTAGATTTCACAAATCTACATTTAACCCTCCCATGGATAAACATGTTGCTGTTTTCCAGCAGGCGGTTATAAAGGATATACACTTCAATTTGGGTTCTGTTGACACTATAAAGCATAACATGTCTAGGAAGGAACAAATAGCACTCACACAACTCAGAAATAATACGGATATTGTTATTATTTCTGCCGACAAAGTGCGGTGGTGGTGATGGATACTGAGTATTATGTGAATGAAGGTCTTAGACAACTTTCCAACCATCATCATTACATGAAGATGGAGATTGATCCTACTCCAGGTTTTGCCTTGGAAATTAATGAATTTTTGGAAAAGGCTGTAGAATCTGGAATTATCTCTGATAAAACCAAAACTCATTTGAGTTAAGGATCCTGCGAAACAACAACTTTATCTACTTCCTAAGATTCATAAGTCCATTGATCAGCCACCAGGCAGACCGATTGTATCTGGCATTGGGTCACTCACTGAACCCTTGTCTGTTTTCTAATTGAAAAATTGAAACCACTGTTAACATGTGTTAGAGCAAGAATCAAGGACACGACTGAATTTTTGCAGATAGTCTCGAGTCTCAATTGGACCGTGAATGGCTTATGTGTACCCTTGATGTATCCTCGCTTTATACCAGCATCCCTCATTGGGCGGGTATCAATGCCTTGGAATACTGGCTAAATAAAACCAATTTATACCCGCAGGGTTGAACATCTTATTGTTGTGTATGGCTGAACACATTTTAACTAAAAATGTTTTTATTTCCAACAAAACTGCTATTGGCAACTACAGAATGCTATGGGTGCATCCTTTGCACCCATTTATGCTGATCTTTTATGGGCTACATGGAAGATATGATTTTATATGACCCTTTGCATAACATATATCTACCTGAGATTGATATATGAAGAAGATACCTGGGCGACTGTTGGCTTATATGGAAAGGAGGTGAGGAATACCTCCAGGAATTTATTCAACATTTGAATGGGAACATCTGGGGTATCGAATTCACTGTGGAATATAATAGGAGTGCAATCAGTTATTTGGATGTCAATTTAATTCGACAGGAGGATAACACTCTTAGAACGTCCGTACACAGAAAATTCTCACAATATAATACCCTTCTACATGCTGATAGTTTCCATCGAAACATATTATTGAACATACCGAAATCACAGTTTGTGCGGATGAAAAGGATTTGTTCCTCAGTGGATGATCTTCAGAGTCATCAAATGGATCTAACCAAGAGATTTTTGTCCAGAGGTTATTCCACTCGTACTATTGAGTCAGCAGTCCAATTTAGTAATGCTAAATCCAGGAATTCTCTTCTCCAATACAATACTAAAACTCATAATGAGGAATCAGATATATGTAGATTTGTTACCACTTATGGCAGGAATAGTGCCAATTTAGTAAATATTATTAATACTCATTGGAATATATTGAATTCTCATCCATTGTTGGAAGATTATCTCGGAGAACGATGTTATTTTTCCTATAGGAAAGGCAAAACTTTAGGGAATTTATTTTCACACTATAAAAAACCAGGGTCATGGATCACACTCCAACTCAAAGAACACTTACTGGAGATAAACTTTCAGGCATTTATCCATGTGGACATTGCAGTTTTGTAACTATATTTTCAAAACTACTTCTTTCACTAGTAGGAACACTGGACAAATATCGACATACAGTTTTTGGTAACTGCAGTTCAGACTGGATTATTTATCTTGCCACATGTACATGTCATGCATTTTATATTGGCCAAACGTCTAGACAGTTTCGTGTCAGGATCTCTGAACACCTTGGTGACATTAGAAACAGAAGATTAACTAATACACTATATAGACATGTTATCAAACATCCCACTGCCAAATTTACATTCACCATCATTGATCATATCATAGGGAATCGATCTTTTAAAACAGGTTGGCATGATATCCTAAATACCAAAGAAAAAGGTGGATCATTAAACTTGGGGGCTTTTCCTCCTGGATTAAATGATAAATTATAATTTGTAATTAACCATCACTTGCATTACGTATATGTACTTATTTCTTATCAGGTTGCATTGCTTAGGTTTTGCATTTCAGATCATTTTAGGATACTGTGGCTGGTATTCAACACCAGAATTCTTATAACCTGACTTTTGTTTCGGGTTTATTTTTGGGCATTTACCCTTTATTGTATGTTTCTTATTAAGTTTGTTTATTATCATTGATATACCAGCATACTGTGTCTCTTTGGATTTTTCATTATAATCTGGAGATATGCATGCAACTCAGGCAAACTTTTTGTTTACTGAACTATGTATTTTTCAATTACTTTTGCCTTGATTGTATTTTTCAATTACTTTTGCCTTGTTTGCATTTTTGACATATCAGGAAGTGATGTCATATAGATGCCTTAAAGAACATTATATAAGATGATGACTAAGTGCTTTTTGCTGACTATACTACTGATGAAAGCCTTGCTGCTGAAACCGGTCTAGTTTCAGTTTTATTAAACTACTTTTTAACCTTCCTTGGTGCTGGCCTTTTTTCTGATTTTGGGTCTAACAAGTGCTCTTGCCGTGCACCAGCCTAACTTGCTAGCTCCTATACACTACAGTGGGAAAGCATATAAGAACTAAATATGCAAAATAAACCAGGAAGCAATAGTGTAGTGGTAGAGATGTTGGCTGAAGAGCAGGCATTCATGGTTCGAGCCCCCACAACACCAATTTTTTTTTTTCAAAATAAGCAGGAAACAAGTCCCTGACAAATATGTACACATAAAATCCCAATATATGTAAAATGTAATGAAATAGCCCATTTATATTGAAGACATGTGAGGTAACAAAAGAAGAAAGAATGCCAGATGTGCTCATAGCTGAGCTACAGTTTAACAGAGTGAGTGCATGTGCCCGTAGATGAGCAGTGGTTTAACTGGTGCAAAATGAGTGCCCGTAGCTGAGCAGTGGTTTAACACGCTAAATCTATGTGCCCCTAACTGAGCTGAGCGTAATATGCATGCCGATAGCCAAATGAGGCTTAAACCAGCGTACCCCGTTTGCACGGAGCTGCGCACCGCGCAAACGAGCTAACCGACGGGCAACGTTGAGCAAGCCGTATCAAAACTGCCTTTACACAGACACACCCCTCAGCATGTCTAGACAGTCATGAAAAATAAAAAGCAGTGGCCAGGTTCGAACCCAGGATACTATACACCATAGTCAAGGTACAGAACCACTAAGCCATGACAGCAGTACCTGTAAATGCAATAATAGCTAATATATAGGAATGAATACAAACTAGAGCATGACAATGCAGGTTTACTGAAGTTGATACAATTCCAAAATGGCCAATCACAGATATGTGCGGGAAAAAACGGACTATATAAGCCCCATAGGCGGGAATACACAGCATAAACGATTGTAGAACTGACCTGCAGGCAGAATGACAGGAGTAGGAGAGGGTAGTCGCTTTCGAGCACAGAGGTGGGGTGTTGAGGAGTCCAGGTACATGGTCTGGCTCCTAGTCCATAATCATGAGGCCCAACTCATGCAGGGCCAGGTCCTCTGGGGAACATACAGGGCTGAGGCGTGGGACCGGTTGGCTCATGATATCACCAGTGCCACAGGGATTCCAAGGACTGGTGAGCAGGTCCGTCACCACCATGCGGATCTGAAGAGACGCAAGCAGGACCAACTGAACCTTTGGATCCAGGAGGCCCGGCAAACACCCAATGCCCCACTACTAAGTAACATTTAATTATGTATGTAAGAAATTAAACCAGCTGATATTATGGAGATGTGTATTCCAATATTACTTCATTTATATTACAGCTGCAGGTGTCCGTTCTGCGAACCGCAGAGCCTATGGCGATAGGCTGGTGCGGTTGCGCCACCAGGCAGGTCAGTAATCCACTACCAGTAACTGTAAAGAAATATAAAAGTATGACAGTCAGCATAAGAGTGCAGTGTAGTCAGTAAGGAATAAAATCTGCAAGTAACAGTGTGAAAGTGTATGCAAGTATTGCTTGATTACAAAAGTGTGTTTCAGCCTGTAAGTTTAACCTAAACATGAAACTGTCCGACATATATTCTGAAATAAAAATGCCCTGCCTGTAAGAAAATAGTACACAACCTGCAGCAGGCTGAAAAGTATAGCTGCAGAAGATGATGAAATCACATGTGTGAAATATATCCCTGTGGAAATACTGAAACATGACAGAAGTGAGACTGCTGGAAAGGATTGTAATAACTACTGGTAAAACATGTCAATAAAGCCTAGAAGTACCATCCTGAATAGTAAAATGAAAGCAAGTGAGAGAGTGTGAGAAAGTGTCATGAATCCAGCAATACAGTAGTAATAACCCCTGAATAAAGTATACTGCAGTCAAGACAGAATGAAATGCATGTGAGATTTAAAACCAAACAGCAAAATCTGTTCAAAGTGTTGCTGCATCTGGAATGTGTATCCCAAAATCAGGATATGTTGCTCTCAGTCTGCAATATGCAGATAGGATGTTTGTCTGATATACCAAACATCCACACTTGTCTACAGCTATATAAAGCAAATGTAGCAGGATGATGTAGCTGAACAAAGCTAGATATGAATGTGTATGAAGAACCATAAAATATATATTGATGTTGCAGTAACAGTCCTATCACCAAGTTGAAATAGTTATCATATAGGAAACTGTAGTTAGAACAGTAGCGTGTATATAACTTTAGCTATTAGGAATGTACAGCATATGTATTGTTATTCAAAGGTGTTAATATTACTTTCTTCACCCCACCCTATAACCACATATAACCTATTCCACGTGAAAATGGTATGTGCAATCACAATTAACACCCCTGGACGTTTGTCCTGTTGGGTCATATATATTTGCATGTCTGTTGATGCATCTGCCGTGTTCATACATCCACACCTGATGGCCTGTTGCCATCAGTTAACCCTGTATGTTGTTGGACTGTGTATTTCTGTTCAAATTATGCATGTGTTACGCACGCTGTTCAATGGTGTGAATACCTGAGTGTTTGGTTAATGGGAATACTAATGCATGCTGTTACAACTAATTGTGAATGGTATTATATGTCACTAACCCAAACTGTCATGACATAATGCAAAACATAGTACGACAGGGAAGGCGGGTTCCAGCGGACCCACCTCTCCCACCTCAGCTGGCGAGTGCACCTGGCACTAGTGCCGAGTCCGGACCCTCCTCCGGTGGCCCTGTGCCACCTGTGGGTGGAAGCGCTGCAGGGGATGGGGCTCGCCCCCCCCCTCTGCAAGTGTGGCCGGAGGAGAACCACCACTCACCCTCCATAGCATCCGGACTATGGTGCGTAGGGAGATTCGGAACTCTGTTCTCGAGCCCGTACGCCAGCTCGAGGCAGGTGGCGCAACTAACGGGCATGCCTGTTGCCCCGCCTACACAGCCCCCAGCACAGCCCCATCCTGGGCAGTGAAGGAACAGTGGCAACTGCCTATGGGTGGGGATACCAGTTCCACTGTTGCCGTCTGTGGGCTCATGGGCTCTGGATATCCAAACCTCCGTCCCCATCAATTGCGTAACCCCCCCCACACGTGTCATACACCGCCCCTGTATGCGTCTTGTTTGTCTTGTCTGTTTACCTACCCAACCTACCTCCCCAGCTGTACCGACTTCCTTCACCTGACATACCACTCTCACCTGAAAAAAAAAAAAAAAAAAAAAAAAGGGCACTCTGTACCCCAAAAAAAATTACGCCCCATATATAGCTGCCCATTCCGCACACATGTCTGCTGGACATGGAACCTATCAATTACAATTGGCTGTACAACAAGTATTATTGTTGTCCTGACACCTCTCTCAGGGGTGGAAGGTTTCAAATGTCACACCAAATTACATACATATGCATAGCTGTTGCTGATGAAGAAATGGGCAGCTATGGGCCTTACCTACATCCCTCCTGCACATCCCAAGCTTGTTTCCCTACTGTCTTACCCTCTTTGTGACCCCTTTTTCAACACTTTCCTGTCTCCCCATTTTCTTTTCTTTCAAAGAAAATAGCGGTGTCTTGAAGAGTAAGCACGTTTAAGCGGTTGTAATCGGGTGTGCGCTTGTGTGCGCAGAGTTAACCACCAGTGCGCTTGCGTGAGCTCCGCGCAAACCAGTGCTAACCCGGTTACAACTGCTTAAAAGTGCCTTAGTCACTTTGATTGACAGGTCCTGTACTCAGTTCAAAAGCAAAATAAAATCCCACTGTGAGTCCCGAACCCAGGACCTTGGAAACAGTAGTCTGCATGACTAAGCCATGACTCTTATACAAGAACATTGTGCTAAAATAAATATATCATGTAATAGTAGGAATGAATGTAAAGGGAATATAGATGTATAGTACACAAAGCATGCCATTTAGAATTACTATAAAAACTAGTGGATTTCCATAATAGTAGTGTGTAAACAGAAACAGCCATGCTAGTTGGAAGCTAGTAGGTAATAATGTCACTATAGCACCTTGCAAGCCACACACATACTCACAGCAGGATAAGCACTGTCCATACCCCACAACCTCTTACAGGAACACATCTGGACCAAGTAATAAAATATGTGGAGCAAAGGCCCAAAACCAGGGACACATTACAAATAATGTTACAACAAACGCAGACAGTTCAGAGAGTAACAGGGTCTGCACTTTGTGGGATGTTTGGAAGGGTATGCAGTCTGAAACTTGAATGTTTGTCACCATATTCTGACTTGAGCCCAGAGTGACTTGCCAGAAAAAGGTGTGCATGAGATATTGACCAAAATATGAGGCAGAAATGTGGACAACCTGCAAATATCTGTACACATGACGGGTCTGACACCACCATATTTGAATAGTTAAGAGCCTAGACATAGCAACAGTGAATGACTTACAGGGATGCTCCACAGACCCCATGTGAAATGTAAAAACAGTAGGCAGAAAGGTGTAACACATGCAATGGTAATTATGGAGTCCTGAAAGTATTCATCACTTGCATGGCAGAAAAAGTGTAGTAATACATATGCTCATGCTAACCCACAGTCACAACTGCAGCATACCAGACATTTTAATGGGTGTACCATACTGATATGTACCATTCCATGAGGCACATAACAGATGAACCTGAAAGTCTCTGGGGCCTGCTCAGCAGCATACTCAAATACCCTAATAGATGTCAAGGCCCACACCATGGCCAGACCACACTGCATGCTGTAACACCCTAGCAGATATAGCAAGCATTCCAAGGTGTGAATGTACATGGAAAATAGGAAAGCTACAGCAGCACACTACAGTCAAGACACTTAGCAGGCATACAAGTAGTGACTGTAAAGGGCAACTATTGAAGCCTTAGCAACAAAGTGCAAGCAAAAGTGAAAGGAAAGCACACACACATTAACAGTAGTAGTAGTTGTAGGTGTCAGTGTACATACACAGTTAGTACAGGAAACTGGAGAAATGAATGGAGGAATGTTAATCTACAACACACCTGGAAATATGAGAGAGATACCAACCTTTACACTCACAGAACATTGTCCACAGCATAACAGCATGGTCCCTGCCCTTAAAATCTGAAAGGGCTATGCCTATCTCACATACCTTTTTATAGCATTGTTCTGAAATCACAGTGAGAACTGCAATCAGTACACAACTGGCTGCATGCAATTAGCAAATGCTGGCTAACAATTGGTGCAGAGGCCATCACATGGGCATATGCAGATAATTACAAAAGTATGCTGTACTCCCAGTCCACACATGCAATACTTTCATTGCACCCTTAGAAGGACGTGAGAGACAGACAGAGAGAGAGAGAGAGAGAGAGAGAGAGAGAGAGACAAAGACAGAGAAAACTGCAATTAAGCAGACACAAACAAATTGTTCAGCAACAGCTACCTGAAAGCTGACAACTGGGAAGTGGAGCAGCAGGACAGAGAACCAGATGGCAACACAAGCAGCTGTGACAAACACAGGTAATGTAAAGTAATACTATAAAGGTCTACATACTGTGAACCCTCCATATTTGTCATTGGTCTGTATCCATATGTATATGAAGATGTGAAAAGGGCAGGGGAAATACAGCAACTATCAGTGAAGGCTGTACATACATTTGTATGTGAGAGCATCTATGTGCACATATCAATGTTGGTTGATTGTAGGTTGTAGTGCCATGTACAAAGTAGGTTTCACAGTTATGTATGTTTAGCAGTATGTTAGTGTGTGTATACAGTATGGTAGACAAATATGTTGATATACCTGTCTAACATATGGATACGTATGTATGTCAACATATGTATGTGTATGTATGTATATATATATATATATATATATATATATATATATATATATATATATATATATATAATATGTATATATGTATACATACATAGAGAGAGAGATGTAGGACTACAGAGACAGATGTAGATAGAATATTGTACAAACATATCTATGTAATGCCCACATACAGATATAGATATATGTAGATACATATACATAGACAGACTGATCTGACTACCTACAGGTATGACTGTATATGACAACCTGCAACACAGCCTGTCCCACCCCCTCTGTCACTCACACCCCCTCTGTGCCCCCCCCCTCCACATCTATAGCAATATATGTACATCAATATATATGTGTATATGTATACGGATATATATATATATATATATATATATATATATATATATATACATATAGATATATCTATATACATATATATATATATATATATATATATATATATATATATATAGAGAGAGAGAGAGAGATGTATATAAATTCTGAGTGAGGCACATGTGTACAGATGTATTGCAACAGGTGCCTGGTGACAAAGGCATGGAGTGAACACCAGTGTCAAAACCAAGTACCATACCACATTCCAGATCACCTACACCAGTAACCACCAGATATGTGATTGGCTGCCCACCACTGCATGTGTCAGGGGTGAACAGGGTCATAAATGTGTACAATAGTGGCCCCAATGATATTCACAGTGGCACACTATCTCTGGAATACCTGCACATGGTATGTGTCAGCGGACATGGTGTGTCAGCTATGGACATGTAGGTCGGTGTACCCCTCCACACCACATAATGGATGCCATGGTATGGACCTCACATGACAGCTACAGATATGGAGAAGGACACAGTGACATGTACAACACTGTGACAATGCACTCAAACACATTACCAATGCACAGTGACTGACAACACCACAGAGTACACATATGCTACCCACATAGAGGTTACCACTCCCAGATTTACATATGTAAGTCACACCCATGACAGATGTCCAACAACCATAGTAACACCTCAAACGATCCACAATCTAAATGTCTGCTGTGTGTCGTCCGTGCCACTGCAATAGAGTGCACATGTGGAGGTAAGAGTTCCTACCCACAGATAAGATATACCCTGCAATAAACCACACAGTGTTAAGAAGCAAGACTCCCCATGAGTACATGTCACACATACCCCTGCTGAATGTTAGTCAGATAGGTAATATGCCATATGAGTCACCCTGTGTAACTGTGTGACAGCAGCAGGTACCATCACACCATGTGTCACAATGGTCAGGGTAGCAGAACAGTACGCTGCTGTAGTCCCAGGGGCAATAGCATATTGTATAGTATTGTATTGTAATGTAATGTATTGTGTTGTATTGTATTGGTATGTTGAGGTGCCTCCTTCGTGGAGTGGAACCACTGCTGCTGTGCGCCAGTGTACAGGTACATATCCTGTAGTCAGACTAGTGTTACATAGCACTTCTATATGTGTGTTTAGCTCCTGTCAGAGTTTATGTAGCATGCAACTGGGGATACCATCAGGTCCCATTCATGTTGTGTATTTTGCTGTCCTGAGGGTGGCTCTCACCTGGACATCTGTGATGACAGGGAGGTTACAGTCAGCTGGGATAACTATGTCTTATTTTGGGGGAGAGGGCGGGGTGACACCTGCACTGAACCTGTCTACCACAATGTTGTTGATATCTGTGGTGTCAGTGAAATATTTGTTGTTGTGTACTAACTATGGGCATAGAGGATGGATCCTGACCAGGTTGCTAACATAACTGAAGAAGGCCTTCTGGTTATCTGTAGTGTCCCTCTTGATTTCCCTCTCAAAGTTGCCCATGGATTTTGTATGATGGAAAATAGATCCTTACTAGTGCTGCTCAGACATGCCCTCCCTTTATGGAATTATGCTCTGTCTTGCAGTAGCTTCCATCTTCTGTAATACAATCTGTCTATGGCTGGGGTCCACCAGACAGGATGCTGTCCCTTTGTGGAGAGTGTCTTGGTCATATATGGGATTGCATGATCCATGCATTCTCGGAGATGTCTGTAGAAAGCAATTGTGTAGGGGTCAGCATTGTGGGTTGTATCTGCCACTGGCCCAGTGGGCTGAAAGGATACCATGTCACTGTTACAAAGTGTAAAGTTTGTATCTGTAATGTTATGCACTATAGTCATTTGTGCTGGTGGTGGAGGTGGGATATGTATATCCAGGGCAATCAGTGTGTGGTCAGCTCACAGTAGTTGATGATGTAGGCCATACAGTACCTAGATAGAAACCCCCAGAGTGAGGAGGTGCTCTTGACCTGAATCAGTGTTCTGACTGCTGGGGTTTGGTAGTATGTCGTATGGAGTGTGCCAGGTACTGTTGCACAGTTGCTGGCTGAGCACTGATACCTGGCCATCTACATGTGTATCCACCAATAGACAGACAGATGCTACATATGTGAGATATGTTGTATCATAACAGTCAAGTAGCATGTGTAGTATGTGTGCCAAATTCTGCTGACATATATTGCTGATACCAGGTTATTTTCTTTCTCAGGTACATGGCCCACCCACGGAATCCCACCTACTCCACAGCTGAGGATGAGGAGATACACCAGAGCCTGGTGCGGGATTATGCAATACTCTTTTCCCGCACCAGCCAGAATCAGCAGGAGAGGGCTGCACTGTGGCAAGACCTTGTCCGTCGGGTAAATGACATAGGCACGCATAATAGGACATATGAGCAGGTACGACATCACTGCAGTGATTTAATCAGACATGTCCGTCAGCGTGCGTCGGATATCCACAGGCAACAGGTCGCCACGGGTGGTGGGGTGGCTACATATCCCCCACTCACCAGACTGGAGGGACTACTCATGAGTGTAGTGGCTCCAGTCCGCCAGCAACAACAACAGCAGCAGACATGCATTATGATGGAGGCTGGAGCCACCAAGCAGCAAGACAGTGAACGTGCAGGTAATATGCCATATGTACAGTTGACTGTTGTGTACACTGGTAGTTAATGCATGTGTGAGGTGTGTCCTTGGTTTGTAGCTGTCAACATAGTATTTAATGTGCAAGTGTGATATCCTCAATATTAGCAGCTGACCTGTGAAAGGCGACTGTTGTACTACTGACCTGTATCATACTCAGTAACAATGGCACAGTTGTGCCCACTGACATCAGTTTCTTCACGCCTGCAGGACCCTCTGGTATAACAGCAATGCAGCCTATCCATGCTGGTGAGTGTGTATTAACAATTCCCGTAATAGTGTTGATAGTAATAGTACTATTTGGCTCACTTAGTAGTGCTCTTTGTATGCATGTAGGTGTGTCTGTGTCTGTGTGTTGATATCACGCATACTGAGTACTGTACAATTGTGTGAAACTGTGTGCATGTGTGCATGTGTGCATGTGTGCTCCTGTGCATGTGTGCATGTGTGCACCTGTGCATGTGTGCATGTGTGCATGTGTGCACCTGTGCATGTGTGCACCTGTGCATGTGTGCATGTGTGCACCTGTGCATGTGTGCACGTGTGCATGTGTGCACCTGTGCACGTGTGCATGTGTGCACGTCTGCACCTGTGCATGTGTGCACCTGTGCATGTGTGCATGTGTGCACCTGTACATGTGTGCATGTGTGCATCACTGGTAATGTGTAGACATTGTAAACTGTGTTTCCTGTTTCCCTCCAACAGGTTCTGTTGCTGCTCTGGTGTCATGTAGCAGGTAACCTGAATCAGGTGCCGTGGGTACTGATAATGATGACATCTGTGTAATGGCACAGGAAAGTATGCCAGGGTCCGCCATTGGTCAGCTGATTGACAGTACACAGCTGTCAACCCCATCAATGCGCACAGTTATCCTGCCAATACACCCTTTGTCACCAATGTCCCTAGGTGATGGACAGCATACAGTGGGCATTGACCAGGGTAATGTGGTATCTGTGGCACATGCCTCCCCACACAGCAGCCATGGGCATGGCCCAGAGATGGTACCACACAGACAGATGTCCAGGGGTTCTCGTGGGAGCATCCGTGGGCATACTGCCCCTGTCAGACGTGCCCACAGAGGTCTTACAACCTCAGCTATGTTTTGGGCTGTCATGCAGGCACAGTCACGTATGGAACGGTACACCAGACAGGGTCTGAGGGAGCTGACAGCATGTCGCACAGCCATGACTGACAGTATGCGTGACATTGCGGCCGCTATCCGTGATTTCACTGATGTCATAGACAGACGTTGTGGGGACATATTAGACCGGTTCCACAACTACATGTCCATGAGCCAGGGTGATGGTGGGCGGTTGAGGCGTCGACGTGGCCATATGCCAGCAACAGCAGTAGCTGGCAGTCGTCGCGGACGACAACAGGGCCGCCCCCGTAGTGCCAGCAGCAGCCCCAGCAATGCTGGGTCTGTGCTGTCATCAGACCGCCCCAGGAGACCATGTGCACGTGGCTCTGGCCAGGCCCGACAGGGATCTGTGTCCAGTCAACGAACACCTGCTTCTGATGACAGTACCCAGTCTGGGTTGGTACTGGATACGGTCCATAGCACCCCTGCAAGGCACAGGTACCGTGTCCGTGGCCAGAGACATTGATCTGTATGACCTGGCAGGTACAGTCTGTGGCTGTCCACAAACACCAGTATATGGCAGCCATGAGGTGGAACTGTGTGCATCCTATACACATGCGAATTGACAACACCTAGGGCTACCGCATACACGCACACACTGCATCAACATTGCCCCACCTTCTACTGCTGTCCCTCACCAACACACATACACATACATGTCAATTGGTGGTATCGGTGACTGACTCAGGCATACCAAGTTCACACCCTGTGCATATGATGAAACTGTGCCACCTCCTGCAATCTGTAACAACTGTGCAGGTACAGGTTAACATGTTGCTGATGCACAGGGTGACCACATAGATGTGTAGTAATAGTATCATGTTGTTAACAGTACTGTGTGCTGAATTAATTGTGGGTATATCACAGCATGCTTGATGCAGTAAGTGTGTGATTGTCATGTCCTGTTGTCTACACCCATGGTAAGTACCATAGTGTATCATCTGCACATGTTGGCATACTGGTGGTAATGATGTCAACAGAAGGCTACATACATAGGTAGCACAGGGGATAAGGTAATGAATGTAGTAATACAATGATGGACATGTAAATTGCAAGTGGCATGTTGCCCACACTGGACTCTGCAATGCAGATGTTTGAGGATGTTGATATGTGTGCAGTACTGCACAACTGGTACAGGACACACAGGAGCACCCTAGCACTGCATGCTCACATCTCATACCATGCTAGACAGCCCCAACACACAAAACTAACTGTCACAGGAGGGAGAGTCCCCATATATGTCAGGGATACTGTGGTGGCAGGCCGGGTAGCATACATCCTACTAAGTATGGAACCACTGAGTGAAGGCTCAGTGTCTATTTGACATGTGTATTACTGCAGGTATGAGCACATGGGTTTCCATCCAGTTATTGTACATCCTGACAGTACATGGTCTGTACACTTGTGTGCACTGAGACTGGACCCTAGCCATCTGACCCGTGTATTTCCATGTACATGTGCATAGTGCCTGCATATTTGCAGTGTTACCTACTGGAACTGATACAGCTTGTTTGTTGTACAATGGACTACATGCAGCCCTGTTTACTGTAGCTTTGTTTGCATGCATGTTTGCTTGCAATTACCCTGGAATACTGATCATACCTGTAATGCATAGTTATAGAGCTTCTGTGGACTCCTAGTGCCATCTGCATAGCTTACTATATGTATGTCCATCTCCTACTTGACAGGATGTCACTGTTTGTCCTGTTCACATGTACATTGCCTGTGACACAGTGCATATGACTTACCTGGCATGTGTCCACGTGAGCAGTCATATATGCTACTGCTAACTAATCACAGGCACTACACCTTCACATATTCATCTTCTGTTGAACTACCTGCTTCGCTAGGGACGGCCTGCACCTGTCACCCCTGGGCTTTCATATATTGGTAAAGGCTCTTGCTACCCCAATAGTGCCTATGTTAGGCAAGGCACAAATGACAAACCCACCTTCATAGGTATCACAAGGGATAAGAAACTAAGAGTAATGCTACCCAACGCCAGAAGTCTAAACCTCCAGATGCATGCACCCAAAACACTCCTTGGCATGGAGAACATTGATATCTGTGCAGTAACAGATGCCTGGTTCAGGGCTACTGAGAGCACACCAGCACTACCATGTTTAACCTGGTTGATTTCTTTGAAACAGTCACCAAGGCCATTGACGAGGGGAAGGTGGTTCACACAGCCTACCTGGACCTTGCAAAAGCCTTCACAACAATACCCCACTTGGGCATTGTAGAGAAGCTCACCAGCTTAAATATAAGCCCCTATGTCACTAGATGGATTGCACAGTGGCTCAAGGACAGAACCCACATGGTTAGAATTGCTGGAGCCATGCCAGACTCCAAACCAGTTACGAGTTGTGTCCCACAAGGCTCAGTCCTGGGACCTCTCTTGTTTGGTATATATTTATTGGAGGTACAGGCCAACATGGATGGACTGTGGCTGAACAAATATGCAGATGACTGCGAACTGGCCACCATAATCGACTCTCCAGCCGACACAAGCATCTTCCAAAGGGGCATCATAGAAACAGACAACTTGTGCCAGAGCCATGGCCTTCAGCTGAACAGTGTTTAGAAAGGGGAATGTTCATCCTGTAGTCTGTTCACCTAGTTGCCAAAAGGGACATTGTCCTCACACACACTAACCCCCCTTAGCCAAAGACACACACTTGCCAATTGCAGGATTCAAACCCCTATCTGACTATGTTATGACACTTGAGATGGACACATTAGCAGAGTGTGCTACTTGCATTACTGGGAGGTTTCCCTTCTCTTGCTGTACTTATAGGGTACTGACATCATCAGTGTTTAGAAAGGGAAATGTGCATCCTGTAGTCTGTTCTCCTAGTTGCCAAAAGGGACATATCCCTTACACACACACTAACCCCCCTCAGACAAACACACACACTTGCAGGATTCAAACCCCTACCTAACTATGTTATGACACTTGTGACGGACGCATTAGCAGAGCGCACTATTCACATTACTGGGAGGTTTTCCTTCTCCTGCTATACTTATAGAGTGCTGACATCATCGGTGTTTAGAAAGGGGAATGTGCATCCTGTAGTGTGTTTTCCTAGTTGCCAAAAGGGACATTTCTCTCCCACAAACTTACACACACACCAACCCCACTCACACACACAGAGCATTTGCAGGATTCAAACCCCTACCTAACTATGTTATGACACTTGTGACAGACGCATTAGCAGAGTGCATTATTCGCTTTACTGGGAGGTTTCGTTTCTCCTGCTTTACTTATAGGGTGCTGACATCATCGATGTTTAGAAAGGGGAATGTGCATCCTGTGGGGAGGCAGACACCAAGCACACTCTGGCTAAGCTGTCATTCCCTAGGGCAAACAGCCTAGTGTTGACCTCTACACCCATATGTTTAATTGTCAAATGCACATTATTTGTTGCTGATAGACTGTTTGCACATCTTTATTGCCAGAGCATTCCCTGTTTGTATGAACAACTTGTGCATCTGTGGAAGATGTTTGCATATGGGAGGGATCCACTATATCACGTATGTCTCTGTAGTCATTAACTGTGTGCACTGGGCAGACTGCTGTAATGTGGTTGGTTCCTGGAATAACACATAAAAATACCAGATATGTGTGTCCAACTGCTAAACTGAGATTTGGCCTAAGTGTGTGAGCATGCCCAGTTCAGCCTTCCCATGGCATGTTGTCTGACATATGTCTCATTTATCGAAGTGTGTGAGCATGCCCAGTGTGAGCATTCCATATGTTGGACTCTGCAGCCCACCACATTTGTGGATGAGTGTGAATTTCAACAAATATCACCCGTTTATGGTTGTGTGTTGTGTGTCATGTTGTGTAGTTACTGTACAACTGCTTTGTGTGTGAACACAACAGGATTATACTGTGCCTGCAGTGTTTGCATGGGATACTTTGCATAGAGTTGTCAACATCCTTTCACACTGACCTAACACTGTAGTACTGTATAGTGTACTGGTAGTACTTTGACTGTGGTGGACAGTATCCTGGGCTTTAGTGCTATCACTGCTTTGCATTTCGATAGTGGGCACAACAGCCTGGTTAGGGGCCAGTTGTGTACATCTGACCATGTTGCATTCTGTTCAGATATGAACTACTTAAACCAGGCTTGTCCAACATTGGTAGTGTATTCCACAACATAGGTGTACATTTGCAAACACTAGCGATGTGCCCTAGTCCATGTCTAATGCTAGTTGGAGAGTGTGTTTGTCCTTCAACACACATTGTAAGTGGAGTTTGCCATGACATATGTTATGGTTAGTATACTGTGCCTCTGTCTACCTGTGACATGACAGTGATACCCAGGATAAAGCTACCATCTCCCATCCACTCATCAAGATTCCTATTGAGGAAGATTGATAAGTGACTCTATGGGTAGCCTGTACTGGGGGTTTACTCATGGGTGGGGGTGGCTTCTGTGTTATGGATCATGCAGTACAGCTTGTCCTATGTAAGTCAGTGCTGGGGTTCAGGTCTCTCATGTGCATAGCTCACTGCCATTCAGATTGTACAAGGTGCAGCATGTTTATTGATACCAGCAACACAGGCAACACATGGCATCTGTGCTAGCTCTTTGATACTCCTGGTAAGGTACTGTTGGGGACTTTACAGTTGATGGAGGTGTCTGCTGCGGTACATCCCACAGGGGCTATTGTAGCCAATTTTACCGCTGATGAAGGATGACTGCAGAGCCACAATGACCTCCCCTTATCTAGATCTGACAACCTTCATGATTAGGTGGGTATATGGTATGTTTCTGTAAACACTACAGCACATGTTTGTCCAATGCAGAATATCTATCACCTTGTGTCCCCAGGTCTCTCACTACATGTTAACTACATAATGGGTTAACACCTATGTGGTAATTGGTGGGCACTTACTGTATATCCACGGGGGTTGACTATACACGTTTCTGCAATTAGCTTGCTGACATGGCTATGGCACCAGTTGTCTGTTTCTATGTGGCCCTTTTGTGGGATGCTTGTGTCAGCTGGTGGATCATATGTGGTGAGCAGTTTGTAGTCCTCTGCAAACATGTTCGGACACAGTCCTTCCATGTTTGCCTGTACCTATGGGACATATATACCAGACGAGGGAGATCCCAGGACCAAGCCTTGTGGGATGCCAGTTATATCTGGTTTGTAGTCTGACATGGCTGCAGCATGTCTGACCATGTCTGTTCTGTCCTTGGTCTGGTTTGCAACCCCTCTACTGACATAGGGGTTTATATTTAAGCTGGTGAGCTTATCTATAATGAACACGTAGGGTATTATATAGAAGCCTTTGCAAGGTCCAGCTACGCTGTGTGGACCACATTGCCCTCATCAATGACTTTAATGACTGTTTCAATTGAGTCAAACATGTTTAGGGGCAGGATCTGCACTTAAGAAAGCCACACTGGGTAGGATCCGGTGTCAGTAGGTCCCCAATATCTTTATGTCTGTGGTACATGCTGATCCTTTCCATAGCTGTGCAGACCGAGCTTCTCAGGATTCTGGGGTAGTAGTTTTCAGTATCCATTCAGGCAACACCTTTGTTGAGAAGGACCACTGTTGTTGTACACTGCTCTTTGGGTACATATTCTGTGGTAAGGCTGACATTGAGCAGTAGTGTGGTTTGGCATTCCATTCATCTTGGAGTCCATGTTGCACTAAGCCCAGGACACCATCTCATACCATTGCTGCTGTGTGTTTTGCTTTGTAGATGTTGGCTGTTACCTCAGCATTTGCAATGTCAGGGGGCCAGCAGTCTGCTGGGATAGATATTTTGCATTCTGGGGGGGGTTGCACTGCACCTGTCAGGATGTATGTTGGCAATATGTGTGTGTGTGTTTGTGATATTTGTGTGATTCAGAGCATATCTGTGAATTCCCAACATGGTTCCTACCATCAGTTGTGAAAGCCTTGGGATTATCCTTAGTGTCCTGTACAATTTGTATCTTCATAGGTTCATAGGTTCATACTAGGCTATCCACCCTAGGGCATTTGTTAGCCTAGCCAGAGTGTGTGTGGCTTTTGCCACCCCTTGCTATGTGAATATTATGGCCATTTATGATTTGCTTTGCTGTGCCTCTGTCTGGACATGACACAGTGAAGACCCCCAGTGTAACTCTACAATCATCCATCCACTTGGCAAGATTCCTGTTGAAGACTGTCAGTGAGGGGCTCTGCCTAACATGGAGTGGGATTCTGGTCCAGGGTGTGGGGAGCCTCTGGATTATGTATCTGTCCCACCAGCACATCCTATTTCATTATTTGTTGAGGTTGACATCTCTCACTCTCACAGCTCCGATGGATTTGAGTTTTCTGGGGTGGAGCATGTCCATTACTCCTGTGTTGGGCATGGCCTTCTACAACAGGCATGCAATGCCTCTGTGTAGGCAGTATGTGACTGCATTCAGCTGGGGTGTCTACAGCCAGGCAGCATATGACAAATATTTGAGACCCTTTATCCTCTTGGTGAGGTACCTTTGAGGTCTTTCTAACTGCTGCAGGTGTCAGGTAAGATACATCCCATATGAGGCATTGTACTAGATTATGGGTGTGATTAGAGAACAGTATAGGCGCACAATGACCTCTGTTGACGTAGATGTGAATCCTTTCCTGATACGGTGTCAAATGTAGACAGTCTTCCTAGCCACATTGGCAATGTTGGTGTCACATAACAGGTTACTCTCCACTTGTGTCCCTAGGTCCCTGGTTACGCCTTCCATACATAATGGTTTACCACCTATGTGGTAATTTGTGATACCTTGTTTGGTATTTGGTGGGACATTCATACTGTCCAGTGTCTTCAGGACGGCTGGGTGGGGTTTCTGTGTGTGAGGGTGTGGTCTGTAGCATGCTACAGACTGTACAGCAGTCTTGCCTACAGTTAGTTGCACATGGGTGGACTCCAATGCCTTGTGCATTGTCAGTTACCTGGACTTATGGGTGTCTGTGCTGAATATGGATACTCACCCTCTTTTTATGTTTTGTTCCAGGTTTTGGGGCCATGACACATGATACGTGGTATAACCTGGTAGTGCTGGTGTGCTGTCAGAAGGCTTACAGCAGGTTTCTGTCACTATACAGACATCGCTGTTCTCCATACTGGGGATGGCCTTGGGAGCATGCATATTGGGTTTACACATCTGGCATTGGTCAGCATTTCCCTTATGTTTCTTTCCACTTATGTTTTCTAGGGTGGTGGGTCAGTCTTTTCAGCCTTGCTTACAAAAGGCTCTATGGAGGTGGCAAAGGCCTTATCCAATATTCAGACGCCCAGGGGTAACAGGTGCAAGCCATCCCAAGAACAGCTGCGTGGCTTGTCAAGCATGACATCCCAAGCAGACAGACATTGGATCCCCTTGGAATGACACCAGTAAGTGTGCCACTTGCTATGACTGATCATTCCGTGTTTGTACTGTGGCATTATTCTTGGTAAGGGTAGGATGCTGCAAACGGTGAGTGTCATACTGGCCTGGACTACATAATCAGAGAGCTCATCTATGTCTCTTTTCATGTAGTCTAGGGAGGTACATCTCAGGTCATTCACACCAGCATGGACTATGACTGCATCATATTTCTACTTGCTTTGGAGTGACCTGCATACTTCTGTTATGTGGCTTATTGTGGCAGCCTACAGGCAGCTTACTGTACCCTTTCTCTTGTTCAGTCTGGTGTGCGGGACAGCAGTGTGTCTGACTATGGAGTCACCTATTACAACTGTATCAGGCATGTTGTTTCTCCTTCTGGCCTGTGACTGTTTGGCACACCAGCTTTGTGTACTATGTGTTGCATGTGCTATGTTTGGAGGTTGTTTGATTGGGTTTCAGCTTTAGAGGCCTCTGTTGGTGTGCTATGTTTGTAATTTGTGCCTCCGGGAATGTTTTTCTGTGTTTATGTGTTTGGTTTGCAGTTGTGATAGGTTTATGTGGGACTGTGTTTGTGGTGTGTGCGGTTACCTTCTCCTCCTGACTAGTTTTGGGAGTACTGAGTTGAGGGAGCTCAGCCTCCAGTTTGGATAGATGGTTGCATCTCTCACATATATTTGTATTTCTTGGGTGGAGTTGGGGGTTGTCTGTGTACTTGGGGCAGGTGTAACATTGCCTCAGGATTCACAGATTCAACTTGTTGTGGCTGGCCTTAGTGGATTGTATGTGTGGACAGATTTTATTGCCATACTACTGATCGGTGATTACTTCATTGTTTATGTTTGCTCTATCATGTAGTAGCTTCCTCATTCTCTTGCATGGTTTGGTTATGGCTGGTGTCCACCATGCCAGATTCCTCGTGTATGGCATTGTGTCTTGTTTTAATTTAGGATTGCATAATCCAAGCATTCCTGGCAGTGTTCATGGAATGGCTGTATTACAGGTTCTGAGGTGTGGCCCATATTTTGCACCTGCACAGGACCTTTAATGGATTCCACATCAGTTTGGAGGAGTGCAAATATAGCTTAACACATGTTTTCCACTGTGGTTTTCTGGCCAGGGACTGTGGTCAGGATTTGTATATCCAGTGTGATTACTCTATGGTCTGGTTTTACCAGTGAGCAATACACTTCTCATCTTGCCATCCAGTACCCATGTTGCTGATTATCACATCCAGTATGCTTACCCCTCTTGTGGGAGTGGTACGTTGTTCCTGGGCCTTTTGGTTTATGGATTCTATGAACTTTTGTCCTACACTGTTGGAGCTAGTATAATGCTCCCAGTCTATGTCTGGGCATTTTCAGTCACCCAATATAATGTGGTTTGGAGGACTAGATATATTCATGTATTCCAGCATAGGCCAGGTGCAGTTCCTGGTGTTGGGACAGTAGTCTGTAGCAGGCTATAAACTGGGGGGCAGTTTTAGCCACTGTTACTTGACCATGGCTAGTCCATGCTGCTTTTTGTTGTGGTACCAACATGGGGGTGTGGTTATCCTTGACAATTCTTGCTAGTCACCCTCCTTTTGTAGCTTGTTCCATGTTTTGAGGCTGTACAGCACAGTATGAGGTGTAACCTGGTAGTGTTAGGGTGCTGTTGTGAGCCTTGACTCAGTTTTCTGTTACAGCGCAGATATCAACATTCTCCATACTGGGTGAGTTTAGACTGCATGCATCTTGCTGTTTCGACTTATCCCTTATCTTATTCTTATCCCTTATGATACCTATGGAGATAGGTTTGTGTTTTGAGCCTTACCTATTCAGGGCACACTGTGGGTAACAACAGCCTTTGCCAGTATCCACATGGCCTGCACTGATAGGTGCACGCCAGTCCTAGCAGGTGGTGCATCATGTCATGCTCAGCATGTCATCCCTGACTGGCACACATTGGATCCCCTTTGACTAACTGCGATACTTCAGTCAATTATTGCACTTGATCATCTCATTGTCATGTTGTGGCATGATGCTTGGTGAGGGTAGGATGTTAGTCAGGGTCCTCAGGTGTGCATATAGTACATGGTGTTACATTACTTAACACATAGCATTCATGCCTCAGGTGGTGCTGCAGGGCTGCCTCTGTCGGATGCGCATATTACACTTCCCTGTACATGTTTGAGAGCAGGGTGTGTCATGTTAGGCATCCCTGTTACTATATGAGTGAGTCAGAGAGGGGTATCATTCCCAGGGTTCCTACTGAGCCAGTGTATGTGCTATGCATTGCCTCTTTGCCAAGGCCAGGGCATACTGGGCACACCTCCTTCTGCCTACTGGGGCAGGCTCAGGTTGTTCCTCCTCTGAGTCACGCTCTGCCTGTGATGGCCTTGGCAATGGTGGGGGGCTGTTTGGCCCGGCCCTATGCTGGTCCTGCTGCAGCTGTTTTCGCAAGATCATATTATGTAGCATAGCACATACCATAACAATTTGGGTACATGTTGTTAGTGTGTACTGCAAGGCTCCACCAAATGTGTCCAGACACCGGAACCATGACTTGAGCAGCCCAAACACACGCTCTATTACATTACGTGTTTGTGCGTGTGCCTCATTATGGCGTTCCTGTTCAGGTGTGTGTGCATTTCTGATGGGTGTCATCAGCCACGGCTCCAGTGCATAACCTGCATCCCCCACTAGGTGTCCGTGCGGGATGTCCCCATTGGCAAATGTCTGGTACAGCTGCGTCAAATGTCAGATGTGGGAATCGTGGTAGCTCCCAGGACAGCCAGCACACACATTCATTATTATGCCCTGGGCATCACAGACAACCTGGCAGTTGATGGAGGGGAAGCCCTTGCGGTTGATGTATGCCCTACCCCGCTCACCGGCTGGTGCTTTGATGCGTATGTGCGTGCAGTCTGTTGCACCCACTACCTCAGGGTATTCCGCTATTTGCTGGAAGAGACGCATATTGCTGGCCAATACCTCACGGGCATTGGGGAAATATACATGATCACCGACATGTGCTGACATGGCATCCAGGAACTGGTGCAGTACCCTGGAGGCTGATGCCTGTGATATCCCCATCATATCACCAGTTGGTCTCTGGAAGGTACCTGTTGCTAGTATTCTTAGGCCAACACAAACCTTGGTTTCCACTGGGATGGGTTCCCCTCTGTTGGTTCTGTTTGTGAGGCGTGGCCTGCACAGCTCCACTATTTGCTGCAGGAGGTCTCTGTCCACTCTATAGCGCTCTACTATCTCCAGCTCATGTAACCCATGGTAGGTGACCCTGGGCCTGTACACTCTTCTCCGTCTCCTCACTGTGGGTTGTCTGGCAGCATCTGCATTGTCACCACCCTCAGCAAGTCTCCTATGTCTCATTATGACA
Organism: Protopterus annectens; assembly: GCF_019279795.1. Taxonomy (NCBI): domain Eukaryota; kingdom Metazoa; phylum Chordata; order Ceratodontiformes; family Protopteridae; genus Protopterus; species Protopterus annectens. The sequence continues at coordinate 662,706,812 of NC_056727.1, read as the reverse complement.
GCTATGGCAGCCCCTAACATTTCTGCTCTGAGTTCAGCTTTTTCAGTTTTCACTTCTGATAACTTAACTCCTGTCTTGCAGTGTCTCTTGAGAGAAACACCCTGCACTGCTGTTTGCAGAGTTTTAAGCACTGGGCTGGGCTACTATTCTGCCTGTGTACTTGCCTGCATCTAATTGTTTTCACCTGCTAGCTCCAGCAGTATTCCCTGCTAGCTTCCTACTAAATCTGTTGCTTCCTTTTTCCTTTCTGTTTCCTCAGGGTGGAGCCGTGTGTAAACCAGCAGAAACACGCTCACTGTGGCTTACACGCGCGCACGCATACTTACACGGTTCAGAACCTGCTTATTCGGATTAAAACGCGTGCACGCCCGCGCAAACGATGTTAAACATCTCCCAACACGCTCCCACATGCTCAGTCTGCCTTACACGTGCGCACACTGCCTTACACGTGCGCACACTGCCTTACCCGCGCTTCATGGCGCGCACACGTGCGCATACACATCCAGCAAGAAACTTTGGTGTAGGCAACAGTGTACACCTTCCATTTCTTGACTTTCTCATGCTTATTTAGTGGCACACCTCTTTCCATGATATCTGTCTGACATCTGTCATGTAACTCTGACCTCCAATGAACTGCATTTCTTTCTACCATTCCCCCCTGTGATGTCACCTATCTCCTACTCTGTTCCTCCCCTTCTGTAACTCTTACACTACTCAGACTGTGCTCATTTGCTATGTGACAGTGGAATTCAGTATCCTAACACTCATTTGCATCAGATTGCCTACTAATGCTTAGTTACATGTCTTAGACTCAGCTTCCCCCCTTAGCAACCACTACACGGTGGCCATGTTGGTTTTGGTCTGCTGGTCCCTGCATTGACATTCCATGTATTGCATAAAACCCACATTTGTGGGTTTAAAACCTTCATTTTTATGTTTTATACAGCGCAGCCCGTTTGTGCGGGGCTGCGCTGGGTTTAAACATCGGCAATCGCTGAAAAAAAAATTATATTTTTATTATATTTGCATCAGGTTACTTTGCCAATGGCCACATATTTGGCCATTGGCATGCTGCCTGACACATATGCACCCTTTATTTGGAGCTGACATGGCTCCATTGCAGTTTTTGCAGAAACATACTCAGTTGTTAACTGAGTACATTTCTGCAGCTAAAACGGCTCTTACACGGGCTGTTCTGGGCTTCCAGGATTGCTAATCATCCTCATTTGCATGCTATTCGGCTGCAAGTGAGGTGATTAGCTTATCCACGCCCACTCCGTGTAAGAGCCGTTTTAGCTTGTCTCTTACACGGACTTTGGGCTGTTCCTGGATCGCGAAGGCCGCATGGAGTCTTACACTACTCTTAGACTCCGTGCAAGCCTTCGTGAATCCGGCCCGATGTGTTTTCTTGGGAACAGGCGGATGTTTCTCCCTGAGTTGGGCAGATACTATAATGTACTTGAACAAGAACTACACCCATCCCTCCCATTGTATCACCATTTGAGGACAGTTTTACAGCTGCCTGTAATGTTCCTGACTCCCAGTCACCTGTTTTAAAGAAGGCAGCCAAACTGTATAGAGTTTCTGTCTCTAATAAATGTCTGTATTTTCATCTTAGAACACACACTGCTGCTATCATTCCTATAGTTGCTTCTACTAACAGACTCCTATCCACCCCCAAATCCAGTGACTGGAGATAAAGAGGGCAAGTGGCAGGACAGAGTAAGAGATTTTTTTCTCCCTCCACTCTAGCCTTTAGCATCCTTAATTACTAGGGCTAAACAAATAATTTCCGTGGTATCCCCGAAGTCTCAAAACAACCCACTAAACAAGTGTAGTAGGTCCAAAAATAAAACAGTGTAAGAAACTTCTCTGTGTGGAAGATTTTCAGTCCATATATCTCTAGTTAATCACTTTATATTAATCAGATCAGTCAATAGTAGTAGAAGTAGAGAACTTAAACTCGTCTTAAGTAAAAAAAAAAAAAATAATGAAAAATATATAATTGTACAGAATTATTAAGTATTCAAAAGTAATCCAAGCAAGGCAGGCAGTCTGTTTCCAGTCAAAAATCCTTTATTAACTACACAGACAAGCGATCCAAGTAAGACAAAAATAGAGTAATAACTTCCTCACAAGCTTTCTAAATATATACTTTTTATCAAGCAAGGGAGTGGTTTATTGTGCTGTAAAAACAGTGTTATTGGTACACGTTAAAGTCACATCCCTTCCCCCATCAGTGTGACATTCGAGCTGGTCCTGCCCTAATTAGTAGCTGTCGTAATAATATAACCCTTATGTACTTTAAATAAAATTTATAATGATGTGGTACCTTTTATTTAACCAGATTATTAAGTAGATTATTAAGTCTGTGATTTTATCTAAGGCAATTGCCACCCCTATAGTGCCTTTTTTAGGCGATGTTCCAAAGACCAAATTACCACCGTAACAGCTACAAACAAATGCAATTTGAGGGTCATGCTGCTCAACACTAGAAGTCTAAATCTCAAAATACACTCACTCGAAGTACTCCTTAAAATGGACAGCATCAACATTTGTGCTGTAACAGAGACCTGGTTCAAGGCAGCAGAAAGCACCCCTGCACTACCAAGCTGCAACTCATTCCACAACTTTCGGCCCCAGAACTTGGACCGAAGCTCCAAAGGTGGTGATGTCTCCATATTCATAAAGGATGTGCACACCTCCAAACTGGTAGCCCAACATAATGCATCTGAGATACTTCAGATGCAGCTAACACTGGGTAAGACAGCGATTAAGGTCGTAGCCTGCTACGTGCCAATCTACATTAGGCAGATCCCCTCACTAACACTCTTCAAGAGAAACCTTGATGAGTGGATGGGAAACAGAAAATTTACCCTGGGGATCACTGCAGTGGCTCTGCTGGACAGAGGCACAGGGAACTAATTGCTCTGCTGGACAGAGGCACAGGGAACTAATCTAAGGGGGCGGCGAAAGCCAACACATTCTGGCTAGGCTTATAGATGCCCTCGGGCAGATGGCCTAGTACTTACCTATGAACCTATAGGTCCCCAGCCATGTCCCAAAATTCACACTCCACATTCCTAAGCACCCTGGAGAATATTAGGGTTCAACCCAACACTCTCATACTGGGAGACCAACTACCCCTCCATTAACTGGGAAACTACTCGTACCAATACACTTACCCAACGCTTTCTGGAATTCATTAATTTCAATGCCTTGGACTAACTCGTTCTTACCCCCACTAGAGGTAGCAACATCCTTGACCTGGTCATTACTAACATGGGTGACCATTGCTCCACACCAATAGTCAACTCCTCTCTGGTCAGATCTGATCACTAGATAATTACCTTGGAAATCCACATCCCCCCCACCCCCACCCACCAACAAAGGTAACCACCATGAAAAACTTCTCCAAAGCTAACTTTGGGCTCCTAAAAACAGAGGTGGCTAACTTCACGGCACCCATGCAAATGGTGAATAGTTGCATGACTGCCATATCATACACCAATGCACTGTACAAACATGTACACAAATGCATGGATCTCACCATACCCAATAGAACTAAGCTGCTCTCCTCCAAAAAAAGGAAGCCAATATGATGGTCCCCTGCCATAAACAAACTCTACAACAGAAGGAGGAAACTGATGCAGAATAAGGTGAAGTCCCAAGACTGGAAAGACTCCCTTATCAACCTCAGCAAAAGGTTGAGATCCCTCATCAAATCCTCTAAAGCTAGTTATGAAAACAGAATTGCAGCAGATTGTAAAGACAACCACAAGGCCTTCTATAGTTATGTAAAGAATTTCTATGGCAATACCCAGATTTGCTCTGAGCTACTGTACAATGGTATTTCCTATACCGAGCCAACAGATATTGCAAATATACTGGTGAACAGATTCAGTGCTAACTTTACCCCTCCCCCCAAAGGACCAATCACAATACCAGTAGCTTGCCAGGCACCCAGTATTACTGCTGCACAGGTTAAAACAGCACTGTCCAAGGCCAAGAATACAGCTTCTATGTGACATGACAGTATCCCTGGTTGTGTTCTACGTGAACTACAGAGTGAACTGGCACCTCACCTGTGTGCTCTGTTCAATCACAGCCTCACCTCAGGCTTTGTCCCCACCAAATGTTGCAGTGCTACAGTCAACCCTCTCCACAAAGGAGGAGCAACTACAGACCCCGGGAACTATCGCCCCATTAGCCTGACAAGTCTGATATGTAAAGCTATGGAATGCATCATCATGGACCTAATAAGGATATAGAGAATCTCCAAACTCTAGATCTTACACAGTTTTTTTTTGTGAAGGTTAGATCATGTCTGCTCAGTTTGGTTGACTTCTTTGAGTCAGTCACCAGAGCTGTGGATGAAGGTAAGGTGGTTCATACAGCCTACCTTGATCTGGCCAAGGCCTTTGATACCATTCCCCACTCAGGAATCATAGAAAAACTTACTAAGCTAGGCATCAACCCCTATATCACTAGGTAGGTTGTAAACTGGCTCACAGATAGAACCCACAGTTTGAAAGTAGCTGACTCCAAGTCAGACTACCGACCAGTCACGAGTGGACTCCCACAGGGTTTGGTCCTGGGTCCTCTCCTGCTTAGTATCTACTTCTCTGAAGTCCAGGCCAACACAAAGGGACTGTGGCTGACAAAGTTTGTAGAGGATGGCAAGTTGGGAGCTATTATTAACTCCCTAAATGATGCTGCCATCCTACAGAAATGCCTCAATGTGACCAATGACTGGTGTCAGAACCATGGCCTTAAGCTCAATGCCAAAAAATGTGTCTTTATCCCGTTTGGGAAAAAAACGTTTCCCTGAATTACCACATTGATGGTAGTCCACTGAACACAGAAGGCATTTTAAGAGATCTGGAAACACAGGTTGACAGCAACCTCTCTTTTGACCACCACATTGCCACTGTGGTCAGAAAGTCCTTTTATGTGGCACATCTCATTGCTAAGGGTTTTGTATCCAAGAAGAAAGAGGTCATTGTCTCCCTCTACTCTTCCTTCATTGGCCAGTCATCAAGTACAATGCCCCATTTGACATGTACCTCACTAGACACCTGCAACAACTGGAGAGGCTGCAAAAGTACGTCCCAAAGATGATCCTAGGCCTTAAACACTTGTCCTATATGGACAGACTCAAAAAACTCCAACTATTCTCCGTCTCATATTGCCTACTTAGAGGCGATCTCTGTTTGACTTACAAAGCCATGTCTGACCCAGCTCTGTTAGAAATGCTACATCTAAAGAAATCACAATCCCTCCACACCACATGCTCCAGAGACCTCAACCTCACTACCACAATCAACAGAACATGCTGGAGGGACATGTTCATAACCCAGAGAGACTGTCCAATGCTATGGCATAGACTTCCCATACATGTCAAGCAGAGCACGTCATTGGCCCTCTTCAAGAGAAATCTTGATGAGTGGATGGGAAATTCACCCCGGGGATCACTCCTGTGGCTCTACTCAAAAGAGGCACTAGGAACTAAGGTTAGGTGGCAAGATGCCAGGGTAATCCTATGGACTAGGCTTGTAAAGGCTCCAGGGCCATTAGCCTAGTACACACCTATGAACCTATATACTACATGACTGGAAATATATTAACCTCGGTCCATTTGTCAATCAAAAAATATATATAAATATATACATATACATATACACTTTGCATGTAAAAAAGTCAATTGTAAAAATCATATTCTATTTTCATAACCTATTGTTAACAAAGATCGCTTTCGTCCTTCTAGACTTCTTCAGGTCTGTGTACAAGAACCCTATAAACTATCTATAAAAATATATATAATTGTATGTTGTTGTGTCTTTCGGCTTTTCCCAATTAGGGGTCGCCACAGTGGAACTCTGGTCCACTAATGATTGGCAGTAGATTTTTACATGCCGAGGTGCCAGCCCTGACGTACAACCTTCAACGAAGGTACGCCCATTCACGCACGTCTCCATACAGAAGGCGCTTTAGCTGAGAATCGAACAGGTCAACATCTTACTGTGAGGCGACAATGCTACCGCAGTTAAAAATATATAGAATTGTATAACTAGTATTATTACACATCATTTTGAATAAAGTGGAAAAAAGAGAACCAGAAAAAGAAAAAAATAATAAGAAAAAAATGTATGATGATGGAAACAAAATATACACTTAAATTACAATTGATTTAAAATGGTATTTAAAACCAACTGGTAGAATAAAATAAAATAAAATTAGTCATTTAAACAATGTGGCAATTTTCTAAGTTCCCATGCACTTTTAATTGAACAGTAGTAGTTTAGTCTAGGCTTCCTAAAAGAGTTCAGCTTTAATTGTCACATGAGTTCATGTTTCTCCAGAATATTCGGGATGTCTCCTTCAAGATCACCCATGTCTATGCGATCCAGGATCTGGAACTTAAAACCTATGTGTCTTTTATGAAGAGAAAGGTGGTTGGCTAGTGCATTATTTTTACATCCAGAGCAGATTTCTGACAGATGACATGAAATCCTACGCTTGAGTTTATTTACAGTCTTGCCCACATAGAATGCATCACATTCATTGCACTGTGCCCTGTAAATTACTTTTGTAGTGTTACAGTCACCCCCTGTACTGGTCTTAATGATTTTCTTAAAATAAGGGCAATAAAAACTATCACCTTGCTGTACAAATATACAAAATGTACAATTAGTTTCACATATTGTGTTTCTCTCATATGGTCTAGGTTTAAATTCAACAAAACTTCTAATGTTCCTGGCCTTCCTATAAACAAAGGATGGGGCTTCACCTAAGATGTTAATCAGAAAAGGGTTTCCTGTGACAATGTCCCAGTTTTCTTCAATAACATTTTTGATACTGTGATAATCCAAAGTGTATGTCAGGAAGCAGCTGTTTTTGCATTTGTTATTCTCTGTGGAAATTTCTTAACCTTCTCCTTCTGGGAAGGTTGAGTGAAGGTGTTTCAGTCCTTTTCAGTCCTATAATGGGTTCCAGGATATTTTTTAACATCTGACTTTCATAGCCTCTTACTAGAAAATCATTCTCTAAGTTGTTCAGTTTTCTCAAAAATGGTTCAATCTCTGTGGTAATTGTAGCTAATTTGTAGCCTTGGGACTTTACTATATTATACTTGTTTTTTATAGGATGTAGAATTTTACTGTGGGGTTATAAGTTAACCCTCATTGGTTTTCTGAATAGATCAGTAGTGATTCTGTTATTGTTGGTGTCCTTGGAAATCTGCATATCTAAGAAAGTGGTTAAAGTATAGCTATGTGAAGAGGTAAACTTCAGGAAGGGGGTTGTTTGATTGAGGTAAGTGATAAAATCTCCAAGCTGCAAGGTGTCACCTTCCCACACAATAAAGATGTCATCAATAAAACGTAAATAGCATGTGATATGGTGCATGTAGTCTGTGTTGTTTAACTCAAAGTCCTCCTCCCACTTGCCCAGGGCTATGTTAGCTATGCTGGGAGCCATGGCAGCCCCCATTGCTATACCAGTTTTTTGTTTATAGTGTTTGTCATTGAAAGTAAAGAAATTGAAGTCCAGTACAAGATTAATGAGCTTGCTTAACTTTTGCAGTTGTGCCTGTGTACCTTGATTATGTTTCTTAAAAGACTCCATAGCTGCTGTTATACAGTAATTGTGAGGGAGCACTGTGTACAAGGATTCCACATCAATAGTTAATAAAATACTGTTAGCTTCCACTGTAATGTTTTTTATTTTCCTCAAAAAATCCATTGAATCTTATATGTATGACATTATTTTCTGCTAAAGGTTTCAGCAAGTAATCAAGGTAAATGGCTGTGGCTTCAGTAAGGGAACCTCCACTTGCTACCACTGGTCTATAAGGTGGGTCTTCTTTGTTCTTGTGTGGCTTTGGTATTCCAAAAAAGTAAGGTAAACGTGGGCATGGGCTCCATAAATAATTCTAAAGATTTTCAGTAATATGTTTTTCTTCTCATAATGTGGTGCTTGTCTGTGTACTTAATACTAAGGATTTTCGACTGGAAACAGACTGCCTGCCTTGCTTGGATTACTTTGAATACTAAGTAATTCTGTACAATTATGTATTTTTATTTTTTTATTTTTTTTACTTAAGACAAGTTTAAGTTTGCTACGTCTGCTACTATTGTCTGATCTGATTAATATACAGTGATTAACTAGAGATATATATGGACTGAAAATCTTCCACACAGAGAAGTTTCTTACACTGTTTAATTACTAGGGCTACATGTGGAAGTTTATATTAATATGTGCCAGTAGCCTGAATGAGTTTTCTACTTCCCTGACTGTGGAAGGAAGGTCTTACGTGAAGCTTCTAACCTCTCTCAAGTGTCTAAATAAGCCTTAAATGTGTGTATGATTGTGCTGATACTCTTTCTAGGGTTTCTTCTTCAGCTAGAGTCTTTAGAAGATTTTCTGACTATGTAATCTAAAGTTTTCAGATGAGTTAAAGTCAGAAATTTTGAGCCCCCCCCCCCTTGATATAGAGGTTTTATTTGGGCTTTCTGTTACACAGGTCCTCAAGCACTGGGATGAGAGGAACAAATCAATGCAAGGAGTATCTTGGATTTTTCAGGCACCTAAGTTTTTCTCTTCCAAACCCTCTACTCCCTTTTAAAGCCAAAACAAGCAAGGGGGACTGGCTAATAACAGGCAAGCAGTCAAGATGAAATGACAGAAGAAGACCATTACCAACCCCAGAAAACAAGGAGTTTTCCCCAAAAAAGAGTCAAGCTCCAGCAACTAAAGGACTATGCCAGCAACCTTCCCTTCCCCTCCCTTCACAAAATCATGCTCTCAGCTGTCCTTGTTTGACATCAGATAGGTTCAAATGAATGGGTTTTAAATGTGATCCAGATGAGTTACAGTTGGAAATGGATAGAATCACCCCCACCTTTCAGGGGGCTTCCTCCGGGTGAAACAAAGTTGTTTCCACATGTGCTCCAATATATGTTAGAAAAAGGAGTCATAAAACATCTTCCTGCAGAACACATAGGAAGAGCTTTTATTCCAGAATGCCTCAGCCCCCCCCCCCCCAGAAAAAGAAACAATTGTGGAGACCAGTTTCCTGTCTCTTCTTTCTTTCTTTTTTTTTTTTTTTTGTGGGATTCCAAAATTCAAGATGTTCTTCAGTCTGTATTAGTGCCTCTCACAGAACATTGTGTTATGATGACCTTAGACCTAATGGATGCTTACCATCACATTCACTTAGTACACAGTTTCAAGATACCTAAGATGTTGTGTATCTGAGTCACATTATCAATTTGCTGCATTACCTTTTGGGCTGTCTACTGCACCAAGAGTATTTACAAAATGCCTAGATTCAGAGGTTGCACACTCCAGACTGCAGAGGTATCCACATTTTCCTTATTTAGATGCATTTCTTATTTGTGCAAATTCTTTTCCCAGATGCCAGGAGTCTTTAACAAAGGTTTACTTCTCTCCTAGTTCATCTGGGATTCCCAATAAATTTGCAAAGATCATCCCTTACACCATCAAACAAGATTGTATTTCTGGGGTGCCTTATAGATATAATAAACATAGCACAGTTGTGTAAGTTGTACTTACCTATAACAGTAGGTATTTGAATTATTTCCTGCTGCAGTAGCCATACCCACCTTGTGTATAGCTTAGTGAGTTACACCTGTTTGTTGTTATTGTTGTTGTTGTTATACAGTCAGGATGAATTTCTCTTTTTACACTTAGGGGCAAGAAAATCCTGAAGATTTTAGTCACTCTGGTTGTGGGCTTAGTCTATAGGCATGCCATAGTGACTGTGTGGGAAGCTGTCTGGTTGCTGTATGCGTGGCAGGCTACAACCCATAGTCTTCCACAGCAGTGAAGAATTTGAACATCTGCTGTTATAAGTAAGTGCAAATTACACAACTGTAATTTCTGAATATAATCCAAAGAGGGAATTCTTACCAATGGAAATCCCTTCTTCCTTTCCTGGGGATTCCCTCTCACCTCACCCAGGGAACCAGATTATTCTCTTGTCTCCTATTCTCCAAAACACATCATAGTCATAGAGTCATAGAACCAGTGCCTGTACAAAAGGATTCTGGAGGCCAGTGATCGATCTTTCTTTTCTATACTTTTTTGTCAAAATTCTGTAGTTCAAGATGTTATCACTTTAGTACCTCACACATCTTATTCCTCATCTAGCTTTAATGGTGAAGCCAGATCTAAAGGACACCTATCATTACATTTGCATTACCAAGTAAATCAGGAGTTTCTTAAAATTTTATCAGTTTTTAGTTTGCCCTCTGGTCTGTCCAGTGCATCAAGGATGTTCAAAAAATTCCTAGATCCTGTCATTGGTTATTGGAAATTCTAGGGCATTCTCATCTTTTTCATAGCCAGCTGATAGTCTTTTCATTTCAGACTCTTTTTCCAGCTGTCAAGAGTCGCTAACAACTGTCCATAAACTTCTACTCAGTCAACCCTGACCTCTGTGCTCTGATGCTGACCTCTCATCTCCAGGCCCCAACCCCATTATTCCAATACTGTTGGAGTTGAGTAGGTGAGGGATACTGTCGAAGTAGAAGAAATTCATTCGACTGACTCCGACAAAGGGATGTAGTGGGAAACACTCAAGTCCAAGACCACCAGATCCATAGGTCAGATATGGGGGAGGCATTTACACTCCCTACAGTAGTCTCTCACTGAAAATACTGATTTTGATGAAGGGGGAAGGGTCCCCAAAGTCTCTCCCAGTAGACATCTCCTTTGGAGTTATCCTTGAATTACTTCTACAAAGTGGGGGCTGGTCCTCTGATGCCTCTTCTCAAGAGGATCAGTATTTCTCAAGACCTGTGGAGCTGGCCCATATACTTCCCTGAGTGGTTCCCCTGATAGACAAGCTTATTGGTTTGTTTTTCCAGCAGGCATGGTAGGAACCAGATGTGGTAGAGCCTATGCTCTGCAAAACCCAACAAGATCTTGGTTTCATCATGAGACGGGCTTCACTGGAGTAAGGGACCTGCAGTAGATGCCACCATTGCAGATGTGGCTATGAAGAAATACTGCTAATCCACAAAAAATGAAAAAATGAAACAAACTGCTACAAAGCTTGCCACCGCTCATGCCACGAACCTAGTGGGAAGATCAAACCAAAAACTTAGTCCAATGATGTAAATCAAAAACGCTGAACACCAATAAACAAAATGTCTTTATTAAGCCAAACAACTCTGTTAGCTTTTCATCAGTTCTCTGCACCAACTTCTTCAGAATTCAAACACTCGCGCCATTACAGCAGCTAACATAAATCTAAACAACTGAACATGTGATCAACACCCCCCCCCTTCCTCTCTCTCAATGAAATTAAAAGATACCTAGCTCCAAAGAGGGGACTGGTTATAAAATATCAATAGTCACTCAAAAAGATTATCAAGTTTAAGTTATACATAATGAAATTCTCTCCTACATCGACTTCAAAATAGACATAATATATATAAAATCTACATACGGCAAAACTAAATTTTGGACAGTCATTAAGAACATTAAAAATACATTTTTAAAAATCATTGAAAACATTAAAAATATTAAAAATACAAATGCAGGAAACTACTAATAAAGCATGAGGTCATATACTAAAAAAAATCATATCTAGTGATAACCCTTACTCCATACATGGGAATAACCTGCCTCTCTAAACTTTTTAATTTAAAAAAACTATTTATAGATAACATACTCCCCCGGATTCATGAAGCTCGGCGCAAGGCCGGCGTAAGGCTTGCGCCGGCCATGCAGCGTATAACTGGCGTAGCAGCGCCACATGCATAGTAATGAGTGTGCGCCGCAACTACAACCACGTGCATAGGGCACGTACGCGAGTCCAGGGAGCCCAAGTAGGATGCGCCCGTAGGCGTGGCCAAGCCAGCAGGCGATGAGCAACCTAAAGTGCTGACTGTCACAGGCCGCCTGCAATAGTAACCGCACCAACCAGTGTCCGTGGATAATGAAACGTATGCAGAGTATGCAACATAGCACCCGTCCACACAAAATGGAGAACCAAACATAAATCCACGAAGTACAAAATGTTCCCTTCCATGGAACAAAGGATACTTGGAGTACTGTGTCCGTCATGCAATGCACTGTCAGCAGGCATACCCAGTGGAGGTGTACTGCATCATGTCAGCATGCCGCAACTACACACAACTAGCCCCATGGGCATGGTCACCAGCAGTCCCACAGTGGTAGTGAGAGTACACAGCTGCGCAGTCGTGGCCATATAACAACCAGAAAGAAACCAGATATCCCAAACACAGACAAACGTGTATAGCAAAATGTGCTAGACACAGCAACGTAACCATCACATACACATAGGATGGCGTATGCCGAATCGGAATATCCAGAAGCAGAACCCACGCATGCAAATGTAATACACAACAACCCCGTCATAGCACGTAACCCGCACCCATGTCTGACTGTCCACCCAATCCAGCTAGCAGCCTTGTGCAGCTGCACACCTACACACAGCGGGTATACCCCAGATGTAGTAGAAAGTATTGTCCTAGGCAGCGACACACGTGCAAATATGTACCCCACATGTCAACATCCCATCCCAGGTACTGATATCCAAATGGCTGCATGTGAATGTGTTGGCAGAATGTGTACGTCCCGCGTGTGGTTACGGACCTGTCGAAACCCCATAGGTGTTCACACGCCACGGTGTCCATAACTGTACACATCTGGACAAAGCAGTATGTGCAGCCACTGTACCGATGATTAGCTATGCAGACATGTCAAACACAATACACAGGGTGGAACAGCCGTCCACCAAGCAGGTCACCCCAGCAGGGTTGCCACATGCACAGAATGTCAAGGTGGGACATCACTCGTAGATATGTGTTGTTCCGTATGGCAAAACACCCACGGCCAATGCAAAGGATAGAATAACACGTAAATGCCCGGATGAATGGTTATGTCATAGCAGGGGAATAGCCCAAGCTATCCAACATAATAGTCATGCGTACCAGATACAAAATGCCTGTAACACGCAAGTAGTAATGCAGGAAGACATACACGACTGTGTCAATATCACAGGACATATGGCATGTGTCAAGTGTCGATGCAGGACACATATGTCCATAATGGGGCCCCCTGCAAAGAGGAACACGTGCCAACCCCACCCCCCACTGACGTATCGGCATTATAAATACAACCCAAACACACACCAACACCACCATCCAACCCATGATAGCAACGAAGGCCGGACAAAGACCAACATGATGCGTGCACACATAGGGACACATGTAACCGGTGCTCCGACAACCTTCCACAGGCCATTGAATAATAGTATGTACATACGCATGTAATGCTGCGAAGGATGTGTGGTAGTCCCCAGTATCACAGAGGTAGGTACACAGATACACTGTAACCAACCGTCACATATGTGCACTGTACACAGCATACCTGCAGGTAATACATAGTTCAGTCATGTGCCACATAAATATCCACGTATGAATGAGGACAGGGGATAGACAAGTGTGAATGGGAAAAACGCAGAGCATGGCATATGTATGATAACCGGCACCACCCACAGCATTGTATGCCAATAGCAGAAGCTATTGTTGGTTGTCCAAACACTCGTGTCTGTACATACGGAATGAATATCATAGCAATAACCCACGCCTGGGTGTGGGTAATGCTGGATATACCCACGGTAGATGTGGTGCGGTCCCGAGGGCGATGCCCGAGGGACCAAACAAAGGCAACCGTGGGTAAATACAGCAGTACCCACACCCAGATGTGGGTATTGCTATTATGCCATATCATCTAGGAAAATAAACTATTAATCCCCAGACATAATGGCACAGCATAATGCCTATCTGCTGCCCGTCCGCAGATGTCTGGCATCCACGGCGGTGCTGACGTACTGCACGAGATGTCTGTTGCTAATGTCGAAACTGTCTCGCTATGTAAAACACAGTCAACATAGCAAATCAATACAAAACAGCAACGGAGAGCTCGGTGTCCCCGTTGCTGTGTTGTACAACCTGTCCTGCTATGTTAAATGTGTGTAGCAGAGCGAGACTGCCCCAAAGTAAGCAATGGACATCACCGTGGCTCAGGTAAAGCTGTCACGCTATGTTAAACCCATATAACATAGCGAGACAGGTTATAAATACCGAGGTATACTAATGGAAATAGGTCCGTGCAACCGGACCGTGTGCCATTACTATAACTCGATCTACAACGGGCACGCTGGCCAATCAGCATGCACGGTTAGGAATAATGGGGGTGGTTATGGTATAACAGACATGGACAAACCGTGCCCATGTGCCTCGTCTGACATTCGTACATGGTCAGGGCAGTTCCGTACACTAGGCGGACAAGACCAAACCCAGAGCACCACAGGAACACCTTGACAATCAAAGACCTGTATGCGTTGGGGCTATAAGCCCCTGTGATCTGAATATCCCTGCGGTCATGCCATATGCATCCTGGGTCAAGAGCAGTAGGGAATAGGGAATGTGTAACATGTAGTACCACACTTTTCCCAGCAGGAGAATGGATGCCTGTGACATAAGTGAGTGCGGGGGTGGGGGGGATATGTTAATGTAGCTATGTACCATGGGTATGCATATAAATGAGACAGAACAGCAAACGTGTAGTGGTCACAGCAACCGGCCAACGTGAATGCAGTCCCGTTTGAATTACGACTATAGAACATATAAATGTGAACGTGTAAGTAATGCGTCTGTGCCGCAAAGACAGTTACATGTGTAAAGGTGAAAGTGCGTTCCGCACACGTCCGTTAACCGCATCAGAGATATGTTACTGGAACAGTCACAACTAATACAGGCCACGTAATCACACAGACTCGGTAAACATATGTAACCCAGAATATGGATATGCATGTGCGCCTGCGCGTAACCCACAATTTGGAAATGCAAGTGCGCCTGTGCGTGTGTGATCCGCTCACAGCAGGGTAAGTTAATGCTGTGTCCTCCACGTTAGTTATACATGTCTCAAAACTGTCAGCCTCTGAAAGTATGGACAATGCCATGCAAAGTACTGGTACAAATAGTGAGAAACACATGATATGTGATAAGACAAACACAGAATGTGGATAGAATAACGGGTGTGTTAGTAGCAGGGATTGACGAAGGCTATGCATCTGTAACCCGACCTACTTGTCAGAAGGTGCCACCATACGTTTATGTACGTTTTATGTTGGTTTACATTTGTTGACCGGGCTAGGCTAGCTGGATATATGTCCAGTGTCAGTAGAGGCCTGGGGAGAAATTCTCCACACACAATAATAACACAACATACCAAAGTAGTCATATATGTAAACAAAAATGAACAATAGAAAGTGTCCAAAAAGGACTGGTTACAGAAAGATTCCAGAAGACAAAGAAAAATATAATCAGTGGAAGCACGTCATAATTATAGAATCAAGTCTCTATAGAATCAAGTAAGTCTCACATGAAATGCCAGCAAATTGCCAGATAGACACAGGTCAGTGTAACACACACCTAAGATAAAGGGCCAACCATCCGTACACTCTGCCTGAACCTGTACAGTGGAAAGGTATGGTATGGTTATATATGTGTGTACACAGGTAAACCACAGACAGTAACAAAGCAAGGTATGAAACGAGGGGTTCACATGTATATATGTACACACAACAGACCTACGTCCCGTATATATGACACATGGATATAAATATGCCAAGTAATAGATAATATGGGTAGTCAAACAGACGTCCACGAACGGGGAACACACAGCAGCAGTCAAGACCACTGGCCAGAAGGTGACAGTCCAGCAAGTTCTACACTTTACACATGCACACCGGTGTCCATTCTAGGACTCCAAAAATTGCTCCATTCGCAACCCCTGCTGCGATTGACGCAAAAGAAGTGACAACCGCAACCACGGAACAGCTATACATGCACTAAAAGCTTGTTCAAGGTTGATGACACATGTGTCCATGAAATGCAGGACATATGGACAGATATCCCCAGAGTGGCAAGTCCATAGAAGTGCGTCCACATCCCAGTACCGCACACATTAACCATGTGTAATGTGTACCGTCGAGGGTTGCAGGCATGGGAACCTGGGTATGCAGAAATGGGCCTAGGTGTTGTTTGGCAGAGAATCCGTAGGCCCGCCCCGTGGGAGGGATGTGGGTATAGCACATGCCTTAATCCCCACTAATGGTGCAAAGCATCCACCGGATAATGCGGAAAGCAGGTGTAAAATATGTACAGCCCTATACCAGTGTCCTGTAGGCGATTCCCATGGATGGACATGCGTATGACCAAGATGGCACCCATAACTGGAAATCTGTCGGAATAACACAGCTGCAGTAAGGCATAGCACAGGAAATACAGATAGGGACTACATTAGAAATACCCCATACAAAGTCAGACCGTTGTGCGAATACTGGCGTACATAGCTCTCAACCTTCCATCACCAAAATGAGGAACACTCGCCTCCATAATGTGGAACAAATGGGCAAAATGTGGAACACATACTAATGACTTACTAACAACTTCAACTAGGAAGGTCATAGGATGGTTAAAATATGCTGTTTGCATGTATAATGAAGATCCTTTAATGAATTAATATGATTAATGTCAATTTACCATGGAGTTCACCTAAAACATTCCTAACACTGAATGTGTAACAGACCCTTTCAATGTGGAACTTTGTGGAATTTCGAGGAGCATGACCCTTTTAAGACCCCAAATGAGGTACGTCCCCCATAACTAGGTACACTTGAGAGGTATGCTGGCGTAGCCATGAATACGGATGTCATGAGTGTCACTAATCATGCAATGGAAATAGTGCTCCCTATCACCCACCGCACAGTCCGGAATGCCTAGGCAGCAATCAGCTAGGAAGGCACAGCACTATGCGAAACGTAACAAGGACAATGGCCGAACGTCAGGGCGTGTACACATAATGACAACAGGTCAGGGTATGAAGGAGCTACCTGTCCAGAATACATGTACTGAACCGGTGATACTAGGCGGACAGGTGGGAAGAAAGACAGCAAGACAAATGTGCAAACATGTATATGTCCTACCCCGGTAATTGTGAATGACAACGTATGCCCCGCGAAGGTCAATGTGGAAGGCAATCAGACACAAAGGTGAAGTGTCCCCCAGGGTGCCGTGAAGTGTCAACATAACAATTACCAGGCCCCCATAGTCGTACGTGAGCCCTGCCACTAACGGGAAGCGCAAATACGATGCACACATATGGTACAGGGAAGAACAAGTAGTGTGGATAAGCAGATGTAGACCTGTGTGAGGAATACAACTGTCTGCGTGGGTGTGCCGTGCAAATACAAAGTAATGTCATGTGGTCTGTTATGCCGCCACACACTGTGTGTGTATTGTAGGCAGACAGTAGGTATGTTGTATTAGACACATACCCTGCAACTGCACAGATGTACGCAGAATGTGTAGAAGTCTGCCTCATATTTTCGCTGCGTTCCACGTAACAGTAACAGTCCGGCACCCTCATGATAACTGACGACAGGAAGCAACGACAAACATGCGAGGAAGACACCAAATCAGACAGAAATGCCATACGCATGCATAACATATCACTGTGCCCACTATCAATGTTTCTATGAGCAACATGACATGACTGGCCCCGAGTGTCCCACTATCACATAAGGCCATGTCCAGATATATGCTCCCTGAGGTGGAGTGTTATGAACAGACACAGATACATGTGTGTGGAAACACTAGTATCCACTGCAAGACGATGGAATGTGCTGCCGTAGGAGGGGTAGCACTGTCCGCAGGTATGTGCTGAAATGCACATGAAACAGCTGTCTACATGGATTACCCATAGTGGCGACACCTGCACAGACGATTATAGTGGGACATACACACGACCATGCACACAGCTCAGATAGACATACACACACCATAAACAGGCAATGATACACAAGGTCTATGGCGTGTACGAGTACAGTGACAGTACAGCAAGGATAGCTGTCTGCGAAGATATACAGCAGATGTCTCTAGGGCGTGCAACACCTCCTGGAACACGGACGTTGCATGGACAATGTATGGATATGCATCGTACCACATTTCTATGTGTCAGCCGTGCAAATATGCGATACATGGGACAGACAGCTGTCCATGCAAGAGCAGCGCTATGGGCATAACATATGTATGTATATATACATCGAGAGAGATACAGACAGGCACATGTAACAAGGCCGGTAGTGGAACCTACACATCACTACCCTATCACACCACAGCAGGACACACGTGGAGAACACGCTACGGAGGTCGCTAACCACAGCAGGCACACAGGCAGTCCACTGGCTGTGTCTCAACATCCGCAAACACAGAGATGTCAGCAGGATATATGTGTGCTGCGGAGCGTCTAAAACCATAACCTATGAACCCATGCGGCTGGGAGCATAGACACACACACACACACATACACACACACAGCTGGCAGGCATGGGAATTGACCTTACCCCTACCTACCCAACCGCACGACAGTATGACACAGGTACGGAACGCGCTACCCGGAGCACTGAACACAGCACTGTCAGAGGCATACATCTAGGTGGGTGACATCATCCGCAAAGGAATAGACGCCAATAGCAAATGTATGTGTTGTGAAGCATCTAAAAGCATTATTATCTCCAGAGGCAGCTGGAAACACACACACAGGGAAGGGCTGGGAGTTGAACCTACACCTACCTGCATGAACACACTACAGCATAATGCATTTACAGAACGCGCTACCGAGATTACTAAGCACAGCACTGTCAGAGGCATACTTCTAGGCGGGAGACATCATCCGTAAAGGAATAGATGCTGATAGCCAAGGTATGTGTTGTGAAGTGTCTAAAAGCATTACTATCTCCAGCGGCAGCTGGAAACGCACACACACACACTGGGAAGGGCCGGGAGTTGAACCTATGCCTACCTCCATGAACACACTACAGCATGATGCATTTACAGAACGCGCTACCGAGATTACTGAGCACAGCATTGTCAGAGGCATACTTCTAGGCGGGTAACATCATCCGTAAAGGAATAGACGCTGATAGCCAAGGTATGTGTTGTGAAGCATCTAAAAGCATTACTATCTCCAGCGGCAGCTGGAAACACAAATACACACACACAGGGAAGGGCTGGGAGTTGAACCTACGCCTACCTACATGAACACACTACAGCATGATGCATTTACAGAATGCGCTACCGAGATTACTGAGCACAGCACTGTCAGAGGCATACTTCTAGGCGGGTGACATCATCCGTAAAGGAATAGATGCTGATAGCCAAGGTATGTGTTGTGAAGCGTCTAAAAGCATTACTATCTCCAGAGGCAGCTGGAAACACACACACACACAGGGAAGGGCCGGGAGTTGAACCTACGCCTTCCTACATGAACACACTACAGCATGATGCATTTACAGAACGCGCTACCGAGATTACTGAGCATAGCCCTGTCAAGAGGCATAGTCCTAGGTGGGTGATATCATCTGCAGAGGCAAGGCAGCTGATAGGGAATGAAGACAGAGTGCGCAGTCACACATCATGTTGCTATCCCAAGGTGGGCGTACAGTAACACGGCAGTGCTGCCCTCGGGAATACTAACTACCTACGGAGCACAACATCACGACATGGATACGGGATGCACCACAGACAGTACACCCTATGAGAGAGCAACCGGCGTGCATGATGTAGGCAGCCATTGTGGCATAGCAACTACATATAACTCACCTGGACGGCCACCATGGCTATGCAGGATGTCATTGGCCATGGCTACATGCCTAGTATCAGACGTCGGTGCCGACTCTACTGTGTCTCCATGCATGGCGTACTGGGCATGCCCACACACCTAGCGGTCGCAAAGGGGAAACATACATGCACACGGGGCATACACACAGAAGGGCACAGTGTGCACTGTACTGTGCGTCCATCTACACAACTGCTTACTGGGCATGCTCACACACATAGCATTTGCAGAGTGCAGACATGCATACACATGGGATTGAATCATGAAAGGGCAGAGTGTGGAACGTCGTGTGTGTCCACCTACACAACAGCAACCCGGGCATGCTCACACACTTGGCGGTTGCAAAGGGGAGCATACATGCACACAGGGTATAATCACAGATGGGCGCGGTGTGCACTGTACTGTGTGTCCATCTACACAACTGCTTACTGGGCATGCTCACACACTTAGCATTTGCAGAGTGCAGACATGCATACACATGGGGTTGAATCATGAAAGGGCAGAGTGTGGAACGTCATGTGTGTCCACCTACACAACAGCAACCTGGGCATGCTCACACACTTGGCGGTTGCAAAGGGGGAACATACATGCACACGGGGTATAATCACAGACGGGCGCGGTGTGCACTGTACTGTGTGTCCATCTACACAACTGCTTACTGGGCATGCTCACACACTTAGCATTTGCAGAGTGCAGACATGCATACACATGGTGTTGAATCATGAAAGGGCAGAGTGTGGAACGTCGTGTGTGTCCACCTACACAACAGCAACCCGGACATGCTCACACACTTGGCGGTTGCAAAGGGGGAAGATACATGCACACAGGGTATAATCACAGACGGGCGCGGTGTGCACTGTACTATGTGTCCATCTACACAACTACTTACTGGGCATGCTCACACACTTAGCATTTGCAGAGTGCAGATATGCATACACATGGGGTTGAATCATGAAAGGGCAGAGTGTGGAACGTCGTGTGTGTCCACTTACACAACAGCAACCCGGGCATGCTCACACACTTGGCGGTTGCAAAGGGGGAACATACATGCACATGGGGTATGATCACAGACGGCCGCAGTGTGCACTGTACTGTGTGTCCATCTACACAACTGCTTACCGGGCATGCTCACACACTTAGCATCTGCAAAGTGCAGACATGCATACACATGGAGTGTGAGCATGAAAGGGCAGAGTGTGGAACTTCGTGTGTGTCCACCTACACAACAGCAAACCAGGCATGCTCACACACTTAGCATGTGCTACGCTCCGTCCGGCATGCAGATGGTGTGTACACACCGCAGGTCACGGTCAGGTAAACCCGTCCACACCCACAGGGTGGTCACACATGCAGTTACTCGTACACACACATATGACATCACAGGCGTCACGGGTGCAGGTCAAACATGTACACACTGCAGTGAACACTGTAGCTGCCATGCCAGCACCATGTCAGCGGTGCAGCAGTATGCCTCACGGTCCAACAACAGCATGTGACATATGTCCACAGGTCTGTATAGAGGTGTACACCAGTCGTGCAGAGTACACATATACTAACAATGATCCCACATGTGTGATGTGGTCCGCCCATATCAGTATACATAGACAGGTCGGCTCCACACATACCACGGCCCTGACACAGCTATGACACATGACTGCTGCTGTACCAGAGTGAACCAATGTCCGGATATGTCATACATGTGATTGTCTGGCTGTGTGCATGGACTGCACACAGGACACATACGAAGCCTGTGATGTACCACATGCATAACACTGGCATACGCGGTGCTACACACATGAATGGAAGGTGGACACATGTCTGTGGTATGCTCCCACTACAGGGTGTAGTGGTGTTGACTGGGACACATACCCTTGTATTGTTCGCCTGTGACAGCTGTGATACCATACCACAGTCCATGTTCTATGTATGTCAACACACATGTCAAAATGTAGCAATGCATACACACGTGGCAACAGGGGACACATGTGACACATGTACTGTGCATGGTGCAGCCATGCATGAGCAGTGGCCGATGTCCATAACATAGTTGCAACTCCCTACCTCATGCGTACCCATCATGGGGGCCGTTATATGGTGGCATAGTAACAGCACGTATGGCGGTATGTGTGTACATTATGTGTTGAAACACCTGTCCACATGCATGTGTGCAGGTGGTGGCTCACAGGTGTGTCACACACCATCCTACCCTGCCATGTGCATGCAGTATGCTATGTCGCTGTTACATGACAGTGCTGCCATAATGCATACCCATCAGTCAGGTGTCATCGACTGTATGTCACATGGCTACTGTAACACCTACCACCTCCCAAGTGCATATATCGGCACATCTGCCGGATATAGTGTTGGTACGCATAATGCACTACATACTGCTGCACGCCTGTACATGTCTCATATGGCGGGTGTGGCATTCCCAGCACCGACATGTGTGCAGGAATCTGTGCCCATGTATGCCACATATCGGGGGGACTATGTCCCACGTGCCACACATCCCTGTACACCATAGTAGAGATCTGTACATACCTCAGTGTGGGGTGCATGGATGTGGATGGTGCAGTACATGCAACACGTCGTCTTTCCGTGTATACATGTGTGGTCACCACTATGTGTGTGTGTCAACATGTTTGTATGTCTGCTGCCTGGTGTGAGGGTGTATGCAGATATACTGTTGTGAACGGACACTAACCACACAGGGTGACCATCCCGTACTGGTGCTGCATTGCACAACCCTGTCGATGCCATAGGTGTGAGCCATACAGGCCACCTGTGCAAGTCCACCCCCTGTGACATGGCGTGTGGGTGCATTGTATTGTGAGGGTGCTGACCACACAGGCAGGTGTACCCATCTGCACACTATGGGGTGTGCACCATAGTGGTGCACACCCTGCTACTGCGGCCGTATTCCTGTACTGGTACAGCGTCCTACTGCTGCACAGCGTGCACCACAGCTGACAGGTGACACCGGAGGTCAGTGGCCAGCACGCTGTGTACGACACCTGCACAATGTCACCATACCTGTACTGTGTCCTGCCATGTATGTGATGTCTCTGTCCACTGTAGCCTGTGGCACCGACCACAGGCGTCAGGTGCAGTATATGTGTGGACATGTGTGTCATGTACTGTGTAAACAACGTTAAACAATGTCTGGCTCCATACATTCTGCTCTTCAAGTTTTCCCTTAGAACGTCTCTACTTGCAATCTAAACTGTCTAGTCTCTATCACAAAAGCTCAGCACTTGCTCCTAAAGCATTCTTATATAGGTAAAGTACATATATGCTAAACAAAGTACTACATTAGCCTAGATTCCCCTTGAGTACCCATTTTCCTATAGGTCCCTTCTGACTCAGTTACACAGCAAACGCATTCACGTTTTCTAGCATGTGGAAGGGTCAATTGCTAGCGTCCTCTCCTGTTCTGCTGGTGAATCTGGGCATCCTGAGGCAATGTTACAATTGCCTCATGTACACAGACACCCACACCTTCCCCCACAAAACACAAATACATGTGAGAGATGCAACTATATAGCCAAACTGGAGGCTGAGCTCTCTCAACTCAGGACCGGCAAGACCAGACAAGAGGAGTAGGTCACCGCGCACACCACAAACCCAGTTTCACATAGAACTATCACAACTGCAAAGCAAACACATAAACACACAAAGACATACTCGGAGGCACTGTTCAAACATATACCAAAACTACAGAGGCCTCCAAAGCAGACACCCAAGCAACTGCCTCCTCAAGGCATAGGACATGCAACACATAGTTCTCAAAGTCAGTGTGCTACACAGTCACAGCCCTTAAGGCCACACACAATGCCAGACACACTTGTTATAGGTGACGCCATAGTCAGACACACTGACGTCCCACCCACCAGACTGAACAAGGAAATGATCACAGTAGGCTGCCTGTCGGGCGCTAGGATCCGCCACATAACACAAACACTCAGGTCACTCTGCAGCATGTACAAGTATGACGAAGTCATTGTCCATGCCGGTGTGAACGACCTGAGACATACCTCCCTGGAATACATGAAAAGAGACATAGAGGGGCTCTCAGATTATGTAGCCCAGGCCGGTATGACCCTGACCCGGAGCAGTATCCTACCCTCACCAAGAATGATGCCACAATACAGAGTCAAAATGATCACCTTTAATAATTGGCTTAATTACCGGTGTCAGTCTAGGGGGTCCAATGTCTGTTTGCCTGGGATGACATGCTTGACAAGCCATGCTTCTTCGCAAGGGACGTCTTGCACCTGTCACCCATGGGCTTCCGGATATTGGCAAAGGCTCCTGCCACCCCCATAGTGCCTTTTTCAGGCAAGGCTCAAATGATAAACCTACCGCCCTAGAAAACAAACCTGGAAAGAACTAAGGGTAATACTGCTCAATGCCAGTAGTCTACACCCCAAGTTGCACGCCCTCAAAGCCCTCCTCAGTATGGAGAACATCGATGTCTGTGCTGTGACTGAAACCTGGTTCAAGGCTCCTGAGAGCACCCCAGCACTATCAGGTTATACCTCATATCACGCGTTCCGGCCCCAAATCCGGACCGAACCACAAAAGGAGGGGGAGTCTCCATATGTATAAAGGATACCCACACCTCCAGGGTGCAACGCACGTAGCAGCGGAGACCATCCAGGTGCAATTAACCATAGGTAGACCTGCCCTACAGTTTGTAGCATGCTACAGACCACCCTCCCAAACTCAGGATACCCACACAGCCTTCCTGAAGACACTGGAGAGTATGAATGTCACTCCAAACACCATCATATTGGGTGACATCACCTACCCATACATAGACCGGGAACATTACCCAAGACCCACCACCCTAGGCCAAAGGTTCCTGGAGTTCATACACCCAAATGCTATGGAACAACTAGTCACCATACCCACAAGAGGAGGAACTATACTAGACCTGATCATCACACATGGGGACGACATGCTCCACACAGGATGTATATCCCTCATCGGTGAGATCAGACCATAAATTAATATCACTGGAGATCCACATCCCGCCCCCAACCCCAGCAAAGGAGACCACGGTGAAGAACTTCTCAAAAGCAAACCTCACACTTCTTAGGACTGGAGTGGTACCCTGCAAGGCCTCCGGGCCATTGGAAAACACAACCCACGCTGCTGAAACCCTTACAAATGCCTTCTATGAGCACCTCCAGGAATGTATGGATCAAGCAATCCCTAATAACATCAGGACCCTTACCACCAAAGGCAGGCGCACGGTCTGGTGGACCCCAGCCATAAACAAACTCTACAACAAGAGGAGAAAGCTACTACATGACAGAGCAAAATCCCTAACAGGGAAGGCATCTCTGATCAATACTAGCAGTAAAATACGATCACACATACAATCATCCAAGGCCACCTGTGGGAGAGGACTCACAAAAGACAACCATAAGGCCTTCTTTAGCTATGGTAGAAACATGGGTGGAAGCTCACAGTTATGCTCGGAATTAGTCCAGAATGGTACAATGATCACTGAACCCACAGACATTGCCAACATACTGGCAGACAGGTTCCGTGCATATTTCTCCCTCCCCCCCAAGAGGAGAGATATCTATCCCACCAGAGTCTATCCTCCCAAACAATGCAGATGCCCAGGTGAGAGCTGCTCTCTCTAAAGCGGACAACACAGCATCAATGGGACCGGACGGTGTCCCCGGCTGTGTGCTACACGACCTCAATGAGGACCTAAACCCGCACATAAGGCTGCTGTATAATCTTAGCCTTACTACAGGATACGTACCCAAAGAATGGCGTACGGCAACTGTGGTCCCACTCCACAAAGGCGGTGCTTCTACGGACCCTGGACATTACCGCCCTATAAGCTTGACGAGCCTTGTCTGCAAAGCTATGGAGGGGATCATAATGGAGCTCAAAAATGAAGACATTGGGGACCTACATACACTGGATCATACCCAAGTCGGCTTTGTCAGGGGCAGATCCTGCCTCTTGAACCTGGTCGACCTTTGCGGAAGAGTCACTAAAGCCATTGATGAGGGTAAGGCAGTTCACACAGACTACCTTGACCTAGCAAAAGCGTTCGACACAATACCCCACGCGGGCATCATAGGAAAGCTCACCAGCGTAGATGTAGACCCATATGTCACAAGATGGGTTGCAAACCGGATCAAGGACAGAACCCACAGGGTTAGAGTCCCTGGTGCCATGTCAGACTCTAAGCCGGTCACGAGCGGTGTCCCACAGGGCTCAGTCCTGGGCCCCCTCTTGTTCGGCATTTATCTTTCTGACATACAGGCAAACATGGGGGGTTGTGGCTGACAAGGTATGCAGATGACTGCAAACTGGGCACCATAATCGGCACCCCATCAGACACAGACATCCACCAGAGGTCTCATAGAAATGGATAACTGGTGCCAGAGCCATGGCCTTATGCTACATGCCAAGAAAGGTATAGTCATACCCTTTGGGAAAAACAAGGTAACCCCTAATTACCACATAGGTGGTAATCCATTAAACACGGACAATGTTATCAGGGACCTGGGGACCCAACTTGTCAGTAACCTCTCTTTTGACACTCACATTGCCACTGTGGTTAGGAAGACTTTCTACATTGCCCACCTGATCATGAAGGGATTCACATCCAGATCAGGGGAGGTCATTGTACCCCTGTACTCTTCCCTTATCAGACCAATGATCGAGTACAATGCCCCATCCGGAATGTACCTAACCCAACACCTGCAGCAGTTGGAAGGACCCCAAACGTTCCCCACCAAAAGGATAAAGGGGCTCAAACATATGTCACACACTGCCCAACTGAATGGGCTCCGGCACTATACAGTCGCATACCGTCTGCTCCGAGGTGATCTGTGCCTGACATACAAGGCCATGTCCAACCCAGAATTAATGGACATGCTCCACCTCATAAAATCCAAATCAACCAGAGCCACGAGAGCAAGTGACACAAACCTCAACACGGATATAAATAGGACGTGCTGGAGGGACAGGTTCATCACCCAGAGACTCCCTACACTATGGAACAGAATCCCAGTCCTTGTGAGGCAGAGCCCCTCACTGACTCTGTTCAAGAGAAAGCTTGATGAGTGGATGGGAGATCGTAGGTATACCCCGGGAATCATCTCTGTGTCACTGCTGGACAGAGGCACAGCAAACTAATGGGTATAGTATCCTCATCCTAAGGGGTGGTGAAAGCCACACACACTCTGGCTAGGCTTATAAATGCCATAGGGCAGATAGCCTAGTATGTACCTATGCACCTATGAACCTATGTAGGTGTCCAGGCAGGTTGCGGGTACATGTGGTATGCTGATATTGCCAGATGTGCCTATGGGTAATCCACAGCAACATGTGGGGGACTGATAACAGTGCTCCCTGTAGGCACATGCGAGTACACCATAGGAGGGTTTCAGGTTATCAGAACCAACATGGTGCTACACATGTAACCGTCACACATACCGTGAACACAGCTCAGTGCATGCTGCACCTGCACTACATGGTATGTCTGCTGCATGTTGACAGTACACAACCCACATCACATATGCACCAGTCCATTTTCATACACAACCACTGCAACATACACATCACACGCTATGCATACACAGGTATCACATAAACCTCTCACTATCTTGTCCACCCTGTGCATCAGAATATATTTGCATAACCCTGCACCGATGGTGTGGATGACAGGGATGCGGCAGAGGCTTCATCATATGCACAGGGTGATATGTGTGCCAGGGGCATAGGCTGCACTAATGGACGACATCATGTGTGTGTGTAAGGGCCGGTGAGTTTACTGGGCATGACTGTGCAGAATGCATGTGGATGTGGTGGAGCCCTACAGTTGTGTCTGCCGTGTTTGGGTATGTGTGTACACAGTTCAGCCATATGTGATGCCTACACGGGGTATAGTTGGCAGCCCCAGACTGTACAGTGCAGGTTGTATGGCTCACTGTGTCCGTCTGTGGCCACGTGACCTGTGCCTGCCTGGGGTCGCACGGGCACTACCGGGTGGAGGTATAGAGTGGCTACTCTCTGATGACACATGTCCACTGGAACCGTGTCCATGCTGGGACCGGCCAGGGCCATGTCCACATGGCCTGCTGTGTCCTGGTGTGGACGGTGTAGCACCAGCTGCACTGCTGCTGCTACCGGCACTGTGTGAGTGGGCATGAGAGGTGGCACGCACACGTTGACCTACACTAGGTGGTGTTGCTGGCCTACGCCCACGTGTCCTACGCCTCACCCCTACCAGGTATTCCAGCACAGACAGCTCACGCTCGCGGATTGCCATGCCTCGGTCGAGGATTCCAACCATCTCACCTAATCGCCTATCCAGTACATTAGCAATCTGCTGTTGAGCATTCGCCAATGACTGGATGTTGTCATTTAGGGAACGGATTGCAGCCCTCTGCAGCCTCTGCCCTTCTTGGTTCTGCCGTTCTGCACGTGCCTGTGCCGCCATTACAGTCTGGAACATGCATCTGGTGATACCAGCTGCTGTGCCCTGTACAGCAGGTGCATGTCTGCCAAAGGTCCTCCTATGAGCAGCACCAGCCACATGCCTGTGTGGCACATCAACAGTCATTACACTGGCAACATGGTGTGTAGGCGCACCTTCTGTAGCCACCACACATTCCTGCTCAATGCCAACAGACGCTAACTGTCCTTCCTCTATGGGCAACGTTGATGTGGTATGTATCGGCATCAGAACCGTGTGCGGGGATGAGGGGGACATAGGTGGGATGGTAACCAATGGCACAGCTTCTGCCCCTGACAACCCTGCCTGTACCTCATGCATATGGTCATCACCGCTAGTATCTGTGGGGACACTAACATCAGATGGACCGCAGGAGGGGAACGCACCTACACCACCTGTGAATACAAAGACATACTGTAAAGTACATTACACACATGCAGACCCACACACACATGCAGACACACACACACACACACACACACACACACGCAGACACACACACACGCAGACACACACACACGCAGACACACACACACATGCAGACACACACACGCAGACACACACACATGCAGACACACACACGCAGACACACACACACACACACACGCAGACACACCATGCATGTGATATTGCAGATGGCATGGACCATTCCCACACTACAGCACAGGGAATGCAGCCCAGACATTAATAGTGTTAGTATGCATACTGCCCTGGGGTGCACACTACATCAAGCAGGTGTCATATCAGTAGGCATGCAGTACACACAATCATGGTAGTTTGCATGCATCACTGTGATACACCATGTGGCCACAGACAGGTTAACAGTACACATGGCTGACGTTACCTTGACATGTAATCCGCAGACATGTGCGGTAACATGTGGACATGTGTGACAATGGTGTCCCGCCACATGCACCGCATCATAATGGGCTTCACAGTGCAGTGTTGTGTGTACAGCCTACAGATAGAATGCATGTTTAGCAAATATGTCTGTGCAGGTGTGGTTAGTGTGAGCAGACAGGCATTCCGGTTGTCTGTTGTACCACATCAAATGTACAGGTGGTCCACTACAGCTATGATCGCACTATGTGTGGACAATGTGCAACGGTGTCTATCCACATCAGACGTACCGTGTGGCAACATGCCTGTGGCTATCACCCATGGCCATGTGTGACTGGGTCTTGGACAATTGTGTGTGATGGGCATCGTGTACCCATTCCTGTGGTGTCCCATGTGACATACACCCATACATGTCGGATGTGTCACAATCCAGAGGGCTATGCAGACAACAGTGTGGATGTTTGCTATGTCGGGTGTAGGTCATGTGATGGTGTGACAATATTGCAGACAGAACACCACGGGCGTGGGACATGTCGGGTGGCATGTCACAATGTGTGCACACAATGCAGGGGCATATCTCACATTGGTGACACCTGTGTGCTGCCCAGATCACTGCTCACTGTGTGGTACTGTGTGCGTAACATGAATGGTGCTCCAATGCATACTACATATGCATCCATTGTAGAACACCTCCACCGTTGTATGCATAGCTGACCGCACATATCACCTGACAGGTACTGTGGTTTCATGCCGGTGTATGATAACGGTTGTATCTACTGCACAAGGGTGGCATGTGTGTGTCTGGTGGTGCAACCTGTATACCGTGACTGGAACACAACCCTGGTGTGCATGTTATGCCTGGCCATATGGCGAATAACTCTACACTGTAACATGCCTGTTACTAACAACAGTCTCACCTGTGACGAACCCATGTCTGTACGACACGCCAGAGGTACCTGTATAGGGGCGACACAACAGTATAAACATTATCCATGACTGTATGACAGCCACAGTTCGCACTGTGCATGTCACATCATGTACCTGTGTGATAGCATGTGGTATGCACACGTCTGCAAACACAACGTAGCATACTGTAGTATGCGACTTGTGTGCCCATATACCTGGCATGTGTTGTTACTTTACATGATGTACAGTGACACCTACACCTACAGTGGATATCATACTCATATGCAAGACTGACTTACCAGGCAGCTCCAGGCTCATTGGTTGGGAGACACCCACCTCCACGATGGCGGCTAGTGTTTCTGCATGCTGTTCCCTGGGTGTCCCCAGACTGGCCAGGAGCTCCTCCGTGTGTGTGAGTGGGGGCTGGGTTGGTGGCCCACCACCTGTTCCACCTTGTTCTCTGTCGATTGCAGCGGCACGCTGTTTCGCATGCCGTATGAGGTCTGTACAGTGTCGGCGTATCTGCTGGTAGGTGCGGTTGTTGCCACCCACGTCATTCACCCTCCTGCGCATATCCTGCCACAGGTCATCCCGCTGCTGCGCTTGCTGTGGAACATGGCTGAATAGCAGGTCATAGTTGTCATGGAGCAACGGTATGATTACTTCATCCTCCTGGCGGCTGAAGGCTGGCAGTCATGAACGAGGCATTATCTGTAAGACATAATGATGGTGACAGGTCACATTCACACTGATGTACTGGCATACCGCTGAACATACATTGCTATGACATGTACGACATCTGCACAGTAATCTCTGAGAGGCATCATGACACTGACACAGCTGACGTGTTGCTGTCACACCTGTCACACCGTTATGCAGTGGGTATCATATCATATCTCTGTGTCAACCCATCACACTGTACATACCCCATGTAGATGGTAACCTGCTGTGGACATGTGTACCTGCCTGCACCTGTGTACATACCAATCAGCACGTGGCCCGATGTATGCACAGTTCTACTGTTCACCTGGATGGTGTGTATATGTCAGTAGGCATCACAGATGCAGCCGTTATGGACGTCAGCGGTGGCACTGCACACATACACATGGACACCTGTACATGCATGTGTTGTGCCATATACATCTACTCAGCACTGTACGGGTGTTGGATAACCTGCCACGGCTCACCTGTATTGCACATGTGATACACATGGGACAATGTCTAATCATATGACATTAGCAGGGATGGTCATACATAGCATGTGTGCGCGCACGTTGTACACCCTGACACACAGCACTTGTGACATCACAAGGTGCATCAGTGCCACATTACTGATCTGGTCAGTTGATAGTGCACGTGCCATGTGGCCATCGCACCATGTATGACTGTGATGGCACGTGCAGCCTTGCTGGACAGGGCTGCATGGTATGGCAGGGTATATCACATACATGGCACAGGGATGTGTCCCGCCTGTGGGATACCAGTATTGGGAGGGTGGCTGTCCATTCCATATGTCATTACTATGGGTATATGGACATGTCGCATGTCTATCATCATGGTGTGGACAATGGCCTTCTGCAATGTAGGCAGCATGCTGCTTGGTGGGGGTGTGTATGGTGCATGCTGGTATCACACATCCATGCATACACATTACCCCTGACAGGTGCTATGTGCTGTGATATTGTTCAACACAGTGATGTATGTGCCCGCACGGTGATATCCCGTGCACATGGATGGTACCCCGGCCTGACATGGATACCACATATGTCTACATCCAGTGCCTGCTGCCACCACCATGTTGGCGGGTGCACCACACAGCACCATCCCTCCCACAGGGACCATGGTGTTGAGCACAGCCTAGGTATTCATTTATGGGGACGGGGATGTTCACATAGCGGGGGCACTGCTGGTATCATCCATCAGACCATACACATATGACGCACACCTCACACACACAGCCCATTCAGTATGTTGTTCGCAACACTGACACAGCTATACTGCTAGGCCAGGGCCATTCCCAGCCGTACATACACAGATGCATAACACGTCTGGCTGTGGCATGGGCTACAATGACAGTGGGGTTCAACACATACCGTGTTCGACTGTGGCTGGCGCTGATGTTCTGTGCACATGTCAACACAGTAACCCTGTTCTACTGTAGCCAGCGGTGATGTGCTGTGCACATGTCAATGCTGCACATTGTGTTGGTGTCTGTCTGTCAACAGGCCAGTGGTGGAACATGCAAGGGTATTTGTAATCAAATATGCATGCCGCCCTGTACAGCTGTACTGCTAACATCTCAGGTGCTAATGTGTAATGGACATGCACACCTTACCCGGAAAGGTGATAGTGGATTGCCACCCGTACCCATCACCTCTTGTGGGTTGCTATTATCCATAGGTTCATAGGTTCATAGGTTCATACTAGGCTATCTGCCCGAGGGCATTTACAAGCCTAGCCCATCGTTTTGTGGCTTAGGCCACCCCTTTAGTATGGGGAACTATACCCATTATTTTTCTGTGCCTCTGTCGAGCAGTGACACTGAGGTAATCCCTGGGGTATATCTGCGATCTCCCATCCATTGGTCAAGATTTCTCTTGAACAAGGCCAGCGAGGTGCTCTGCCTCACATGTACCGGGATTTTGTTCCACAGCATAGGGAGTCTTTGGGTGATGAATCTATCCTCCAGCACGTTCTATTAATAGGCGTGTCAAGGTTTAAGTCTCCGCCCTTGTGGCTCTGATGGATCTAGATTTTGAGGTGAAGCATATTCATCAAATCTGGGTTTGACATGGCCTTGTATGTTAGGCAAAGGTCACCTCTGAGCAAGCGGTAAGCGACTGAATAGAGCTGGAGTTCTTTCAGTCGGGCAGCATAGGACAGATTTTGAGACCCTTTATCCTTTTGGTGAGGAACTTTTGTGGCCTCTCCAGCTGCTGCAAGTGTCGGGTCAGATACATTCGAATGGGGCATTGTACTCAATCATTGGTCTGATGAGTGATAAAGGAGACTATGACCTCCCTTGATCTAGATGAGAATCCCTTCATGATAAGGTGGGCAATGTAGAAGGTCTTCCTAACTACTTTAGCTACATGGGTGTCGAATGACAGACTACTATCAACCTGGGTCCCCAGGTCCCTGATAACTTCTTCTGTGCTCAGTGGATTGCCACCTATTTGGTAGCTAGGGTAACCTTGTTTTTCCCGAAGGGTATGACTATGCATTTTTGGCATTTAACTTTAGGTGGCTCTGGCACCAGTTATCCGTTCTGTGAGACCCTTCTGAAGGATATCTGTGTCAGATGTGTTTTCTACTATGGCGCCCAGTTTGCAGTCATCTGCAAACTTTGTCAGCATAACCCTCCTGTGTTTGCTTGTACTGGAAAAGTAGATGCCAAACAAGAGTGGGCCCAGGACTGAGCCCTGTGGGACACCACTTGTGACAGGCTTTGAGTCTGACATGGCGCCAGCAGCTCTGACCCTGTGGGTTCTGTCACTCAGCCAGTTTGCAACCCATCTTGTGATGTATGGGTTGACATTTAAGCTGATGAGTTTTTCAATGATACCAATGGGGTATTGTATCGAAGGCCTTAGCCAGATCGAGGTAGGCTGTATGGACTGCCTTTCCTCATCAATGGCTTTGGTGACTGTTTCAAAAGTCAACCAAGTTTAAAAGGCATGATCTGCCTTTGACAAAGCCAAACTGGGTTGGATCCAAAGTCTGCAAATTCCCTATGTCTTTATTTATGAGGTCCATTATGATCCTCTCCATGGCTTTGCAGATAAGGCTTGTCAAGCTAATGGGCGGTAATTTCCAGGGTCGGTGGAGGCACGCCTTTGTGAAGTGGTACCACAGTTGCAGTGCGCCACTCGCTGGGTACGTATCCAGAGGTAAGACTTTGATTAAACAGCTGTCCTAGCTGTGGGTTTAATTCCTCATTGAGTTCATGGAGCACACAGCCGGGGACACCATCAGGTCCCATGGCTGCTGTGTTTTTGCTTTGGAGAGAGCAGTTCTCACTTGGGCGCTGGAGATGTTTGGGGGCTGCAATCGTTTGGTATAGATATCTCTCCTTTGGGGAGGGGGAAGTTTGCACTGAACCTGTCAGCCAGTATGTTGGCAATGTCTGTAGGATCAGTAATCTTCACATCATTTTGAACTAGCTCTGAGCATATCTGGGAGTTTCCTCCCAGGTTTCTAACATAGCTAAAGAAGGCCTTATGATTGTCTTTGAGTCTTTAGCTATTTTCTCTCGAAATTTGCTTTGGATGATTTTATGAGAGCTCTTAGTTTTTACTTATAGTGATCAAGGGTGTCTTACCTTTTAAGGATTTTGCTCTATCTTGTAGTAGCTTCCTCCTTTTGTTGTAGAGTTTGTTTATGGCTGGGGTCCACCAGACTGGATGCTTGCCTTTGGTACAAAGAGTCTTTGTTTTGCTTGGGATTGCCTTATCCATGCAGTCCTGCAGGTGCTGGTAGAAGGCATTTGTAAGTGATTCAGCGGCTTGAGTACTGTTTTCCGCCGGCTCGGGGCCTTAAAGGAGACCACACTAGTCTTTAGAAGTGTGAAGTCGGCTTTTGAGAAGTTCTTTACTGTGGTCTTTTTTATTTCAGGTGGGGGTGGGATGAGGACCTCCAGCGAGATTAGTTTGTGGTCTGATCTCACCAGTGAGGGGTACACCTCCGGTGTTGAACATTGTGCTCCCATGTTCGTGATGATGAGATCAAGTATGTTATCTCCTCTTGTGGGGATGGTGACTAGTTGTTCCATGGCATTTGAGTTTATGAATTCCAGGAACTTCCAACACCCTATTTGTATTGTATGTTCAGGCTATGCACCTGTGCAGGACATGTGGGCATGTAATGTGCTACTGCGTACCTTTGCACCCATTGCACATGTCACACAGGTACACTGACAGCCATACACTTCACAGCTTGACGAAGGTACGACAGGTGTTGTACACACGTACCACATATCCTGTGGGACATGGTCGTATGTACAGGCATGTCCGACAGTCACGTACCAGTGCTACCCCTATATGACAGATATGCCGTACATGTGGCAATACAGCAACTGTCACATGTACTCGTGCAATGCCCCCCTACCAACATGGAGCGGTACTGCCTGTGGGGGATGTGCGTCTGCATCCATGCTGTGCCCATAGCTGTCAGTTGTACATCATTACGTGCAACGAATCCTCATTTGGTGTTCTAACGGGTGCATGTTCATCACGGCTCCACATTGGTTGGGTCTGTCACACAGTCATTGTTGTACACGGTTTACATGCCAGCCATGGCTTACTATATGTGAATCAATGTAATTCATTGGGATACCATAATTATACATTAGAGCAGCGTATTCCAGCCATCATATAGCCTTCCTAGATGACACTGTTAGCCAGCCAGTAGTAGGTGTTCCACCATCTGCACATTAGTCACACAGTACGAGGGCTACTGTTACCCATTCTGGGGACAGGGTGCTGACAGCTGTGGATGGGTGTGATGCTGTCGACAACCATGACTGCACTGACGGTCACATCTGGATGGGTAACATTCACAACACACACCTACCTTCACGTAGTACCACATCATCTACAACAATGGACATTCCTGCCAGAACAATGTATGCAGTATGTCTGTATGACCACTGTAGGCATCACTGGTGGCCCCCAGCATGGCAGCCGACAGCACCAGTGTATATCCCGCAGACCCATGGGTTACACCATTCACAATGCACCAGTCACGAATGACCCTGTTGTGGATCACATTGCAGTTCCACACATCATGTTACACAAGGCATCATGCACTGAGATGTTGCGGATGGGTGAACAGCTCTGCAACTCAACATACGCACACATGACACATCACCTGGTACAATATATCTCGCATACAACATGTTATTGTGACTGCCCTGTGATGGCAATACACAGACTACGTGTACTGGGACATGCGATGGCTCACCGGTGTTATAGCCCTCTGGGTGTGTGTCTAGCCAAGTGTATAGTAGGCAGTGGTCTGAACACAGGGACACTGTACATTGACCTACTGTGTCACTGCAACTGTTGCCTATGCTCCTACTGTTATTGTACAGGCATGTGGTATCTGACTGCTATGACAGTCCTGGTCGTCCACACTGCTGTGGCACTCATGACCTGCAGCCATCGGCCTGGGGTGTGGAGCACAAATGTACATCTTCACATGCTATACTGCCTCTGTGGCAGTTTCACATAACTGTCTCCGGCAGGGCTGTAACAGGCAGGCACGGCATGGGGTCATGTGGGACAATGCTTGCATCTTCCACTGTGCTGCACACAAGCGAGGCACACACACTATTGCACCACTCACATATCTGTGTGGTGACTGGGACCTGCCTCCATGCTCTGTGCAGCACGTCTGCGAGTACGGATTGTACACGGATCGTACCTCCCAGGCACATACCTGGACTGGAACACCCACAGGTGAGGGGTTCACACATCATACAGTGTTTTACACACATCCTGGATAGTCGCCTAACACAATGCATCATAGGTGCTCCATGTGCAGATACCCGTGTTTGTGACCGCTATACACATTGTAACATGCGACAGAGTCGACATTGTACACCACAGGTTACATACCGTCTGTGTTGTTATACTGTACATTGGGCCTCAGACAGCTAATACTGCCATGTGCTGACAGCAACCCACACTTCCCTGGAATAGACACCCATGTACCTACACATGCTCGAGTCATGCACTCCGCTCAGCTGGATGACACATTACACAACACATACCATACCTACACTACCCTTAGCATGCACAATCCCTCCATGTGACTGGTGTGATGCACCTGGGGTTATCCCCTCTTTGGTGGATTAAACACATATGCTACACGGCCCTGCTAGCCACACCCTGGAAACACACCCATCGCAGCATACACGGAACATGTGTACTACAACCAGTACTACTGACGTCTGCTGACAGCAGTTGTTAACAGCATGACACCCCAGCAGATGGACAGTGCACATACATATGCTCACACATACCACAGTGCGCTTCTGTAGCATGTACACAATTGCAGACACCATGCTATTCCACACAGAGACGTGGCGAGACTGATCTGTTCACAGACGCCACTGTGGTGGTCCTGTTCCATGCACATATGATGTACAACCACATGTGCAGGTTGTTGCACAGTGGTGTACATTCACATGTGTGGGGTGCATCACTTGTCAGCCATGGTGGGTCCTCGAAGTCCATGATCACATACTCCAAGGCTAGCTACCTAAACATGACTGCCGCACATTGCGGTGTGGGGCCTCAGGCATTGTGATGGTATGTCTGTATTGTTTGGCTACATCCACATCTGATGTCACATACAATAGTCACCCAGGCATTGCAGACCGAGCTACTGTTGGCAACGTGTCAGGCGATGGCGTACTTACTGACAATACACCCTCCCACTCACTACAGGGTCGCAATCCGTATATGGACATCGTAGTGTCCCTGTGGACACATACACAGTACTGACATGCACACGATATGTCCTGGAATGCTGGCCCGATGTCACCTTCCGATGTCCCTGGCTGTAATGTCCCACCAACCTGTTCGGTATATGTCTCCACACCAGGCCACTATATTCACTGCTAGCCTGTTGTCGGACATTGTGTACCCTGACCGCTGCACAGCGGCATTTCTCGCACTACCCACGGGTGGCACTGCATTGCACGTGTGGGACTGTAGTCATACACCCATGACTGGACCATTCTGAATGGCAATGGGGCACATCCTCACGAACGTGATTCTCACACACATTGATGGCCTCCAGGCCTTTCCTAGCACCCATGTTGGGCTTGTGTATGCCACAGCACGGCACATACACATGCTGGCCACCTGTCATACTGTTGCATGGGCGGTTGGGGTGGTACGGAGGCCGACACATCAGACGTTGTCCTCACATTGCCCTTCAGCACCATTCCACGGTCTGGTATTGGCAACTTACACATCCACCTGCACATCATACCCTGTGTCTCAGGATGTTATGCTATGTAGCTCATGGACAGGTCACACAGTGGTGCGAGCATACCATAGTACCTACTACATGTCAGGTACATATGGCATTACACAGTCCTCAGTCATGGGGCCCCTCATGTTCACTATATGCTTACATACAGAACATGCTGTCACAGAGTACTGTCCATGCCTAGATATCCCACGCCTACATACCAAGTGCCATTATTGCTCCACCAGCTCATACCGATACCAACCATATGGGTGTCAATGTGGCGGATACATCATATGAGTATCATGGCATCGGGATGCATGACACATGGTGCATGCACATCACCTTTGCATAACAACATTCACCCACTGACTATCACATGGATACTGGTCCCATACATACATATCACATTGTACATGGTTGCTGTACATACATATGCCACACACAGTCCTGTGGTTACCGTATTCCACTGTGGCATGGATACCCTTCTGCAAGGCCACACCTATCTGTACTGTGTGTGATGCTGGTACATAGGTAGCCATTGTACCTGTGAAATACACACATCTACACACAGTCAAGGGTACAATAACACATTTATGGTGTACCTTCCACAACAGCTACAGCTTTACATGGCACAACATTGTCATGCCACGATGTTTACCAGGCTCAGACGGTTTACATATGCGGCTGACATACGGACAACACATCTGTACACATCTGCATACCACATACTCAGGGGTGTCTTCTGCTCTGACACGGCCCATGTCCTCCACATTACTGATGCATATACACCTCATACATGACATCTGCGGTGGGCAGTGTGAACGGACTGCTCCTGGATATGTGCACACACACCACACTGCATGGGCTGGGCTTCTATGTTACTTCCACAAACACAACACACACCATGCTGTGGAACATAGGTCCTGTGCACATCCCGCAGGGACACACAGTAGCACTGTTCATGTGATACCTCCCTTGCTGTTTGAGTGACACGTAGTCCTGGTACCACCACAGCAGCGGTACTGTGTAGACGTGCAGTTGACACCCGCCTCTGCTGTTCACAGGACACTACCATGGGGAGGTGACACTACTGTGTACACTGCACATGTGTTTACACATGGACCTGCCAGACTGCATTGTTGCCCACTGTGCACCTGTGCAGCTGCTACAGGTCCTTTGGGCATGGTTACTTGGTGCCCCTTCCAGTTCGGCTAGCTATCATGCTACTACTCTGTCCCATACCTACAGGCCATATGTATCCTGTTATTGTACATACCAATAGGCGATACCTGTGTTATGCATGATATGCCTGTGATACTGTGTATGATATCTGTCATATCTACCTAGACAGCTTTACATTACACATATTTCACATAGTATCCCCTACTTGCACGTCGGCCGCACCTTACGTATGACATCAACGGTATATGCCCATACACATGCGTGCTGTGACAGTATGCATACATGTCCTATCCCCTGCTATGGCACTTCCTTGTTGGACATCCACTGCCAGCAACGGCGTGTGGTATGGCATTGTTCTCTCTAATGCCCCCCTGTGGCAGCCCTTGTGGTGTCTCCGCTGTGTACATGATGTCTCACTGCTGTACACACGGTGTCCACAAGCGTTGGTATGCTCGGCAGGGTATCACTACATAACTACCTTTCACCACTTTCTGCATTACGGACAAGTGTAATTAATTACAACCACCATTCACATACAGTACAGCTTCGTCATACACATCATGCATTACACAACTGTACATATCGTGTGTTCTACATACCTTGTTGGTGTTTCGTTCCGTGTTTCGTTCCATGTATCGTTTTTCCGTTTTCTTTCACTTTCGGTTGTACACTGCTGGTTCGGTATGAGCATACGGTTTGAATATCCTGCGAGTCATCCTTATATCCGTCGATACCTGCAACATGTGAATTCATCCCACCAATTGCTGTTCCTCAGTGAGTAATTATGTGCATATCACCTGTGCATCTACTCCATTTGCAGATTACGCGTCGATACTGGGGTATAATTGGATTCCTCACCTGGGCGTTGGCTATTTGCCCTACCTTCGTGGAGATGGTCTGTATTGTGTTATGTTATGTGTAACTGCAACCGCTATGTGTGGCGACAGGTATATTTCGAAGTAATGTTACCCGTGGATTGTGTGTGTAGGGTGTAGTATTTTGTTCGACATGTGGGTGTCCCTGTCCTGACAACGAATGATAATGGAGTATTGCATTCAAAACTGTAACATGGCTGTTGTATTCCTTTATACGACGCATGCAAGTATGCATCCGCCTTTAATTGTGTCTCCCACGCGAGATGTTGTGGTTATGCAGATGTCATTGACTGACTGTATGTTTGTGCTGCTATTACGGTTTGTATTCCTTTAATATCTACGGTGGGGGATATCGGTGGTTGTACGTGATGGATACGGGTTGTGGGCCTTGCATCTCTACATACACAGTATAGTTATCTGTGTGCTCCATCCCTACCTGGAGAGTTAACAGTTAATAGTCTTTTGTTATGGGAGTGTAGCTTGGGCTGTTGTTAATTGGTTCCAATATCGTCTGCAGGAGGCCTTGCTGCATGTATACCCCCGTAACTTCTGTGGTATATCAGCGGCTATGTGTACATGCGTAGTTACATGCATATCACCTGTGCATCTACTCCATTCGGTAATTACGCGTCGATACTGGGGTATAATTGGATTCTCCACCTGGGCGTTGGATATTCGCCCTACCTTCGTGGGGATGGTCTGTATTGTCTTATGTTATGTGTGACTGCATCTGCTATGCATGGGAACAAGTATGGTCTGCATTCATGTCACCCATGGATTGTGTGTGACAGGTGTAGTATTTCTTTCAACAAGTGGGTGTACCTGTCCTGCCGACGTATAATAATGGAGTATTGCATTCATAACTAAACATGGCTATTGATTGCATATCTACAATGCATGCAATTATGCAGCTGCCTTTAATTGTGTCCCCCATGCGATATGTTGTGGTTATGCAGATGTCATTGACCGACTGTATGTTTGTGCTGCTGTTACGGTTTGTATTCCTTTATTATGTACAGTGGGGGATGTTGGTGGTTGTACGTCACGGATACGGTTTGTGGGCCTTGCATCTCTACATAACCAGTATAGTTGTCTGTGTGCTCCGTCCCTACTTGGAGAGTTGACAGTTAATTGTCTTTTGTTATAGGATTGTTGGTTGGGCTGTTGTCATGTGGTGTCGGTATCGCCTGCGGGTGAGCTTGATGCATGTATACCTCCGTAACATCTGTGGTATATCAGCGGTTGTGTGTACGTGACAACTATCCCTTGTCATTCTGTCCCAGATATTTGCAGTCATTGTGGTCCTGTGGTTGGGATAGCCTGTTTGCCAGTGGTTGCCACATATTCAGATGGGGATTGATTGTTTGACACTTGTAGAACACACAGCGGTGTTTACGGGCCGACACGTGGCCACGGTCAGTACTGGGGTAGCACATATGTATTTCCGCGGTACATACCTATTGCCGTGTGACTTTGCCGACGTATCTTATTGCAATTAACATATCGGTGTCGTACATACAGGCATGACTATTACATACGTCCTTTCCATTTCATATGGGGTATATTCCTGTGCTACCATCTGGGACATTTTCACTTTGTATCGTTCTACGTCGCAACACACCTAGCCAGGGTGGGGCTGTCACTACTACTTTTTGACTAGTTGTGTACATATGCCTGAGGCTAGTTTACCGTATGCCTACACCTAATATTCCGATCTGCCTCTAACGTGGCACCAACATACACATGTTGCAGATACACACACATTACACTCACACAGCGACGCACACGGCACCCTCGCCGCACACGTACACATACTATGGCACTCACGGGGACGGTTGCACACAGTACCTACGTGGACCGCAACACCGGCGGCGGTGTCTACCTCTCCCTTCATATCATCATACTATTACACGCACATGTACTGTTACGGTACTGTGGTCTGGCGATCTTTCCGCCTCGCGGTTATGAATATCGGTATGTTACCCGTTCCATGGTTGGCGGTATCCTCTTATGTTGAACCTCCCAGATGTTCAGGTTGTCGTTTCACTATGTATACTATGTACAGATATCGCAGGTTACATCTCAGTCACCTTATATCCCTCTAATTCCCTGTCTTAACTGTAGTATATATATGTATATGTGTACATATATTTCTATATATATATAATTATATCTATCTACATATATATATATATATATATATATATATATATATATATATATATATATATTTATATGTATGCATCTTGCGGCGAATGTGGCAGGCATACAGCAACGCCATATGCTGTCGGACCTGCGTACTGTTCAGGTGTTGGCGTTACATGC
This sequence comes from Protopterus annectens, assembly GCF_019279795.1. Lineage (NCBI taxonomy): Eukaryota > Metazoa > Chordata > Ceratodontiformes > Protopteridae > Protopterus > Protopterus annectens. Next base: position 662,664,464 of record NC_056727.1, on the reverse strand, counting down.
TCCACTGGCTGTTGGGTGTACAGTGTTTGGGGGCTGCCTATGTTGGAGTCACACATGAGGCCACCCATACAGTACACTTTACAGGTGGTCATGTTTGTGTGCCGTCCATTTCACTGTGTGTGCAGGTAGGAGGTGTCAGTCCATGGGGCCTACGCTGTCAGAGTATGTGCTATACGTTCCCTCTTTGCCAAGGCGTAGGCATATTGGCTACGCCTCCGTCTGCCTACTGGGGCTGGCACAGTGTGTTCCTGGTCTGGAACCCTCTGTGCCTGGACTGGCCTTGGCAGTTGTGGTGGGCTTTGTGGCCCTTCACCATTATGTCCCTGCAGCAGCTGCTTCCGCAGGATCATATTATGTAGCATGGCACATACTATGACTATGTGGGCACATGTGCCTGGAGAGTACTGCAAGTCTCCACCAGATGTATCCAAGCACCGGAACCGTGATTTCAGCATCCCGAACACACACTCTATGATTATTCTGGTTTGTGCGTGTGCCTCATTATGGCGTTCTTGCATGTGTGTGTGTGCATTTCTGATGGGAGTCATCATCCACGGCTCCAGTGCATAGCCAGCATCCCCCATGAGATGGCCTTGTGGGATGTCCCCCCTGGCAAATACCTGGAACAGCTGTGAGGCATGCCAGATATGGGAGTCGTGGTAGCTTCCAGGGCTGCCAGCACACACATCCATGATAATGCCCTGAGCATTGCACGACCTGGCAATTGATGGAGGGGAATCCCTTGCGGTTTATGTAGCGTCTACCCTGCTCGCCAGGTGGTGACTTGATTTGTATGTGCGTACAGTCTATCGCACCCAGTACCTCTGGGTATTGTGCCACACGGTGGAAGTGGCGCATATTGCTAGCCAAATCCTCCTGAGATCTGGGGAAGTATATATGCTCATTGGCATGTGGTAACATGGCATCCAGGAACTGGTGTAGTACCCTGGATGCTGATGCCTGTGAGATGCCCATTATATCATCAGTTGGCCTTTGAAAGGTACCTGTGGCCAGTATTTGCAAGCTTACACATACCTTTGTGTCCACTGGGATGGGTTCCCCTCTGTTGTTTCTTGTTCTCAGGCGTGGCTGGCACAGCTCCACTATTTGCTGTAACGTGTCCCTGTCCACCCTGTAACGCTCTACTATCTCCAGGTCTTGTAGCCCCTGGTAGGTTACCCTTGGTCTGAACACTCTCCTTCTCCTCCGAGGCCTACGGTGGTTGTCGGCACCCTCCTCCACAACACTGTCTGTCTCTAACACATGCTGATGGATCACAGCCACGGCAGCACCCAACATGTACATTTTAAAAGTTCCCCGTGTGTTTACACCTATGGTGCGGCGTTTGGGAATACACGGCTGTGTGTTGTGTGCATTCACACTTTATACTATTGTGCTGTGCACACCGATGATGTCATAGGGTGTGTTTGTACGGCCGTATCAGGGGGTTATCTTCCGTGTTTTACCGATGGAACTACAACGCTGTTGCCTTTGGTGTTGCATTACTCTTGCCTGCCATGGATTACCTTTCGACCTTCCCTTACTATTTCTGCACATTGCACCTACTATTTTCTGGCATGCATCCTGCAGAGCACTGTCATGTGTACTTTCTGGGACATGGCATATCATGCGTATTGTGTGCTGCCGCCGTTGTGCTGCCTGTCTGCTTTGCTCTGCTGTGTCAGGTCTTCTATCTTTGCAATCTGCTACCTCCCCTACTTTCTTTGCATTCATATGCCTCCCCTATCCCGTTTTGCAGGTTTCTGCATGCAGAGTTGTCAGCTGCCACCGATTGGCCTTCGTGGGTTGATTAGTGTTGATTGCTCATTAGTACTCCAATTACACTTCTTCCTCATTTCCTCATATTCTTAACATCACCTTCCTGTTTCCGATGTTGTTTGCGGGACGAGCATCACATGACTAGGTTATGGGAACGTAGTCATCCTCGTGCACATGCACTTCTGCGCGCATTGTGTGCTCTCAGCTGAAATATTACCCCACACCCCGGTCCTGCAGCTTTGATTTGCGATGTACAGCCCAGGTTTGCTGTGCTCCAATGTGCTTCCTGCTACGGTGGCACACCCCTCTGCAGATGACATGTATTCCCTCTAAGCCACTCCTCGGTGTATTACCGCTGCGCCATTTGGTACAGCCTTACGCCAGCGGGGGATTTGCGATTCAGTATTATCTGCCTCATTTGCATGGCATTGACTACTAATTCATAGTTACCACGCCGAACACTGCCGCGAGTCCTTGGCAACCCTTGCACCGTGGTTGTGGCGTTCCATGCATACCATGGTGTATTATGCTGTGACCCTGCTGTGTATTACGCTGCTGTTTTATAACCTTGTTATATTATTTCATTGTATTGCACCTTCCGCAAACATGTCCTAGGGTTCTGATGTGTGTTGCTGTGGACATGCCATTTAAGTTGTTATTTACATGTTGTGCATGTTTTCTTTTGACATTCTCTGTGTATTTCGCCATTGGCATATGGTAACTGACACTCTTCCGTTACTCCTATGTTCTGTTTGGGAAACTGTAAACCATTTTTTTTGGTTTACATTGCCGTGGGCTTATGCTACGCCTGTGCCACTTCGTGAATCGCTATATGCCTTCATTTGCATGGTGCAACACCGCACATGGGGTGTTTAGCATACCTACGCCGGGGGCTGCGCAGATCCGGCACACGCTGGTAGTGCACGTGGGATTGGATCGTACCTGAATCACTCGGTGGCCATATTAGACATTGTAACGCCTACGCTATGCGTGCGCCTGGCGCAAGGTTCATGAATCCCGGGGACTATTGAGGCCAGGGTAGTGGTAAGCCTCCAAATGTAACTGCCACATAAGTTCCCTGAACTCCAATATCAAAGATTCCGGGCCCCCCCATTCTCCGTACATAATTGATCTATTACCATAAAAGTAAACTCATGGCCAGTATTTTCTTTAGTATGCTTCGCCAAAGCGTTCTCCATCTTCTCCTTCTTAAAGACATACAGATGTTCATACATCCGTTCATTTAGCTTCCTGTCCGTCTTCCCTATATAAAATACACGGCAGGATGAACACTGAGCCAGATAAACCACATGATTACTCCCACAATTATATCTCCCTTTTATTAAATACTTTTTGTCCCTAATCAAGAAAAATGTGTCTGCCTTAACAAATCTGCAGTACTTGCACATACTGCATTTAAACATCCCGGCTCTTGAAGGTATGTTCTTCACTTTAGATTCCAAGATGTTTTTAATATTAGAACCTCTTCTAAAAGTCACTTTAGGGTAGGAATTCCACTCAGGCTTCCCCAAAGAATCTGCTGCTAACAAACCCCAATTTTTCTTGACTATAGACACTATATCCCTCACATCCAAATTATATGTGGTGACAAAATTACAATGGTACATGGTACTACTGCGGTCAACCCATGAATGTATAACGGAACGGATGTATGAACATCTGTATATGACCTCATGCTTTATTAGTAGTCTCCTGCATTTGTATTTTTAATGTTTTCAATGATTTTTAAAAATGTATTTTTAATGTTCTTAATGATTGTCCAAAATTTAGTTTTGCCGTATGTAGATTTTATATGTATTATGTCTATTTTGAAGTCGATGTAGGAGAGAATTTCATTATGTATAACTTAAACTTGATAATCTTTTTGTTTTGAGTGACTATTGATATTTTATAACCAGTCCCCTCTTTGGAGCTAGGTATCTTTTAATTTCATTGAGAGAGAGGAAGGGGGGGGGTGTCGATTACATGTTCAGTTGTTTAGATTTATGTTAGCTGCTGTAATGGCGCGAGTGTTTGAATTCTGAAGAAGTTGGTGCAGAGAGCCGACGAAAAGCTAACAGAGTTGTTTGGCTTAATAAAGACATTTTGTTTTTTTGGCGTTCAGCGTTTTTGATTTACATCACTGGACTAAGGTTTTTGTTTGATCTTCCCACTATGAAGAAATACTCTCAGTGTAGACCTACTCTGTCCACTCCTGAACAAGGAGTTTCGGGCTTTGGACAGATTTGGAAAGCTTACATGCCTTACATACACTGAATTATCTTGCATACCTAATAAGATTTCAGAAGGACTTAACCAAAGAGCTTTCCACTGAATTAACTTGCACACCTAATAAGATTTCAGAATGATTTAACCAAAGAGCTTTCCAATTCCTTGTTGTGTACCATGACAGCAGAGTCCCGAATAATGGTGGATTTGCAGTCAGTGGTATTACAGTTCATTTTGAATGTTTCTATGAATCGTTTGTCCAGTGCAGGAAATAGCACATCTAGAGTGGCAGGTACTAGCATTGCTATACACCATCACTCCTGGGTGCATCTCCAAAATTTTTCTGAAAACTTCAAAATGACCTTCTTAATGCCAGCTTTGATGGATCCACCCTTTTCAGGCCCAAGATTATAGACACTCTCACCAGGAGTTAACCTGATGGCAAAACCCTGTTTGTCATTGACATCCACTTTTCCACCTCTCAAAGGATCTCTTCCCAAAGCAAAAGGGTCACAAGAGGCTATGGTTCTGTAAGTCTCAGTGCTTTGCATGGGACACTCTTGGACAGACCTCTACCAGGGCAGAGGGTGGAATAGCAATGGACATCACCCAAGAAGCAGAGCTGGTCTGAAGAATCAAGGGTTTCTAGGTCCATTCTCTGACAAACCTTTCCAGTGCTCCTAAAAGGTTGCCCAACTGCTGTAGTCTGGAGACATATGAGGGCCACCTTCCTCTGCACCCTCATGTTTGGTCAGCCATCACTCCCAATTCATGGGTACAGAGATTAGTAATCAGTGGCTCTGTCATTCCTTTTATTTGCTCACCAAAAATGTCACAAAGAAAGCATCTTGATATTCCACCTCCTCCTCCTTCTCCTAATAGCTGAAGAGATCACAAAGCTGTTAGACAAGTGAATCATCCCAGAGGTCCCAGAAGACCAACAAGATCCAAATTCTACTTGAGATTCTTTTTGGTTTCAAAGTAAAATGGGGACCTCAGCCATTGTGAAACTGATAACTTTCTGGAAGGTTGTGGTTCAGGCTATTTTGCCTCTTCTGTGAAAGGTTGATGGGATGTGTTCAGTAGACCTCCAGGACTACTACCATATAAAAATATCTAGGCACTCCAGGAGTTCTTTCACTTTCATCTGGAATTCAGAGCACTGCCCTTCAGTCTCTCTACAACCTCCTGGGTGCTCACCAAATGCAAGGTAGTGGTTGCAGCATTTCTCAGACTGCAGGAGTTGAGGATGGTCCCATATCCAGATGACTAGCTCATTATTACCACCACAAGGGATCTTCTCATTAAAGCCAGAAATGCCTTACTCCAGTTAGAGTTGCTTATAGGGATCACAGCCAACTCAAAGAAATCCAAGTTGACACCAGTCCAGACCACAGAACTGATAAGATGCTGCCTGGACACCACCTCACAGATAGTCAAACTTCTGGAATCAAGATTAGTAATTTTGCATCAACAAGATTCCTTAGCTTAGTCTCACCACAATCCCACAGCAAGATCCATACTACATCTTCTAGGCTGTATGATAACATCCAGTACCCATGTGTCTCATGCTAGATTCCACATGAGGGTGTTATAGTGGGTTCTGTCAGTTCAGTGGTCTATTCTCCATCATCCAGTGCATTTTCCAGTCAAACTCACTGGTATCTGCAAACAACATATTCACTAGTAGTTAAATTCTCTTCTAGTCTGTCTAGATCATCCCTATGTTCTTCCTCCCCTAGTAGCCATGGTAGCCATAAACAATTTCCTTCAAGTGTGGGAATGGGAGGCATTTAAAGGGAAAAAATTGTCCAAGGAATGTGGTGTTCCATAAAGGCTAATCTTCACATCAATGTTCCGGAAATGAAGGAAGTTCTCCTTGCATTGTAGGCCTTCCAGGAGTTCCTCCCCATGAGTGTGATCACTGTACATGCAGAGAATATCTCAGTGGTCTGGTACATCAACAAGCAAGGAGGAACCCACTTGTACACTGTATGTCAGGAGGCCATGAGGATTTGGCAATGGAGAAGACCAGTATGTTAGTGGACAAGTTGAGCATTTCTGTTCTTCTGCCACATGAGTGGTCTCTCAATCAAACTGTGGCTTCTGTGACTTTCAGCCACTGGGGCCAGCCCTGCTGCAATGTGTTTACCACTCCAACCAGCACCAAATGCAGCAGTTTCTTTGCTTTGATTCCTCAAGAGGGACAGTCCCTGAGGGACACTGTAGTTCACACTTGTCCACCAGATCTCTTTTATGCTTATCCTCCACCTCCTCTCAAAACCAAATTTCTGCAAAAAGTAGCCTGGTACAAAGCAAAGCAATAGTGATCCTCATTACCCCCTTTTGGCTTCAACAGATATGTTTCCCCTTCTTGTGGCTTCATCTCGTGTACCATCCATGAAACCTCTTCCAGATATGATTTCTCATCCATATGGCAAGCTTCATCCTAATTTCAAATCCCTATAGTTAACTGCTTGATTTTTCCATTTCTAATTCTGGCTAGAAATTCCAGGGGTTCTTCCATCGTATCTTCTCAAAATCCTTCCACCAGAAACAATTCATAGATGCAAGTAGAAAAGATTTTCCATCTTGACAGTTGCCAAAGGTGTAGACAGCTTCTCAGACCCTTTCATATTGATTATAGATTTTCTAGTGTATCTTTTTCATGCAGGAGCCTTAGCTACTCTATCAAAGATCAGCTTGCAACTATCTCAAATTTTTATGTTAGTGAAGATTATGCTCATTTTGCCTCATTAAAACTGTCTAAGACCTGTTTATGAGTTACTTTTCTGCTACTACCTACCTGCCTACTCTGAGGGATCCAGTTTCACTTTGAGATATTACTGTTTTACTACAGGATTTAACACAACCCCATTTTAATCCTGTGGCTGCTATAGAATTGAAGTTCCTTTCTTGGAAAACTCTTTTCTTTGGTGGTGGTTACCACAGCAAGGAGGATTGCTAAATTCCTTGTCTTGCCAACCACCTTATTTAGTCTTTCACAAAGATAGTTTCTTTCCAGACTAATCCTTTCTTCCCAAAGTTGCTGCTGATTCTGCTTTGAATCCAACTATTAATCTCCTGATTTTCTTTTCCAATTTCTCAAATGAAGATGAATACCTCCTACATTTGTTAGATGTTCATCATCAAATATGCTTCTATTTTCATTGCACCAAGGGTATAAGAAACTCAGTCCAAATTTTTCTTTCCTTTTCTAAAGCTAAACAGGGAACTAGTGTCTCCAAGGTCACCTTGTTCAGGTGGTTGTCCAAATGCATTATGCTTGTTTATAAGGCTGAGGGACTGTTGCTGCTTCACAAACCTAAAGATTTTTCTTCTTGGGCTGTGCCAGCCTCTATGGCTTTCTTCACTAGAGTCCCTGTTGATGCTATCTGTGCTGTGACTACTCAGTGTACAGTACATACATTTATATCTCATTACAAGATGGACCTGCAGTCTAGGTTCAGCACTCTGTAGGGAATTTTTAAAGTCTGCAGACTGATTACACTCCCAAAACTTAAGTTCCCAATTACCTCCATATTCCTCATCTGACCTCCAATATTTGCCATCTACCCGAGGAAAAATTCTTTGGCATCTATTTGGGGAGTTTCAGGTATATCTTGAGGGATAGAAGGAGGGTAGAGAGGGGTAAAGTTAAAGCTAAATTTATTGGCCAGTAGGTTCTCTATATTTTTACTCACAGTATAAATAACATCATTCTCAATCAGCTCCGCACATTGCTTATTGATTATGAACATAACTAAAAAATGCCTTGTGATTGTCTTTAGCTTTGGTAGATATTTTAGCCCTAGACTTGGCTTTGGCAGATTTCATTAAGCTCCTGAGCGACAAGGACTCTAACATTCTGGGATTAGTCTTCTTACGTTTGTTCAAAATTATTTTCCGTTTATTGCAAACCTTGTTGATATTATGGTTCCACCATGTGGGTTTGTTTCTGGGGTTAGTCCTGCACTTGTTTCTATGGGGTACAGCTGCATCTGTGCAACTGTTTAGGTGCTGGTATAGTGTAGTAGTGTACATTTCTGCATATTCAGTGGAGTTAACTGGGTTTGGTGGGGACTTGAAGCTTGCCAATGTATCACTTAGTAGTAGCTAGTTTGTCTTAAAGAAACTGCCTTGGGTGGAAGGGATCTCTGGTTTCAGTTTTATTTCAAAGAAGACTGCTTTATGGTTAAACCTAACAAGTGATAAATTTACACAAGGGATGGTGCAAGATGGTCCCATATTAGTAAGGACAAGATTCAAGATATTATTTTTCCCCTAGTGGGTACTCTGACTAATTGTTCCATGGCATTTGTATTGGTAAGGTCCAGGATTCTCTGTGCATGTGCACTAGTGGTACACATAAGACTATGGGAATTTGATACACCCCAATCTAGAAACTCTTCAACTAACTCTCTGGATGATAGAATTTTGATACATTTTAGGCACCTTTTTATGGGAATGCATAGTAGGTACTGAAGGAGTTAAGAAAACTTGCTACTAAAAAAATCATATATGTGCAAGTAGAAAAGATTTTCTAGTTGGTGCCACTCAAACAGCCAAGATCCCTTTTAGGCCCAGTTGGACCTGGTTCTTTTTTGTTTGTGTGAGTTACTGTGCACTAGTTTGCCATACTCTTCTCTCAAGATACATTTGTCAGCCATTTCTACTTGTCTGCCCTTGGATCCCCCTTTTTAACAGTATTCCAGTTAAACAGTTTTTGAAAGGTGTCTTACATACTCATCCATGTAGAAAGCAAGTGACTCTTCTTTGGGATCTCAATTTTGTGCTTAAGAAGCTTACTCTGTCTCTATTTGAATCTGCTCATGAGGCTGATTTGAGGTTCTTAATGAGGAAGACTATTTTATTTATTACTCTGACATCTTATGGATGAGTATCTGAATTATAAGCAGTTATGCTGAATCAACTCTATCTCATTTTTCACAGGGACAAAGTGTCTGAGAACAAATCCTACCCTTATGCCTAAAGTTACCTCAGAATTTATCTTAAGCCAGAATATTAACATCCCAGTCTTCTTTCCTGAACCAAAGAACAAAAAAAAAATGATTCTTCACTCTTTGGGTGTATACATGCAGCTCAGATTCTACCTAGACAAAACTCTTTTTAGGAAAGCTGACTAGTTGTTTGTCTCCAGTGAAGTTAAAAGAAAAGGACAACTGGTGACAAAATTGACTGTTGCTTGATGGATGCCTGTTTCTATCACATTTTGTTATAGCTATCATAGTAAGTCACTTTGTAATACAAATGGACTTGAAACCATATATCAGCATGGATATGCATATGTTGAAAACAGATCTATTACCACCTGTAATATGATTTTCAACAATATAAGAACAGCTATGAATGAAAAATTGTGCTGTGATGTAATTTATATAGATTTAACTTCAGCATTTGACAGGGTCATACATAAAACACAGATCAATAAATTAGTACAACTAGGTATTGATGTACAGTTGATAAGATAGATAGCTGCATAGCTTACAAATAGAACATGGCAAGTATCATACACCAACTGGACAGGTGAAATCATTGGTGACAGTCAAGGTGTCCCACAGGGCTCTGTCCTGTGCCCTTACTTGTTTAGATTTTATCTTTCAGACCTAACCTTTTCATCAGAGGCGTTCTACAGTCTGTATGCAGACCTGAAACTGGGTAAACTGATTACATGTGTTAAAGATAAGGCACATCTGCAAAATAACTTCACTAAACTGACCATTTGGGCACAGGAGAATAATATGCTGATAAATACATCAAATTCTAAGAATATGAGATTTGGGTGATATAAACTGAAAGGTGAATATTTCATACAGCACACAGTGATTGAAACTGTAGATTCATTTAAAGACCTAGGTATATGGGTAGATTCAGCTATGAGTTTTTCTAATCATATCAACCAATTGGTTAATAATAGTTATAGAACTATAGGTTGTCCCACAGTAATAGTAATAGTTTTGTGTGGTTAGTGGAAAATGTAATTTAGTAAAGTACAAAACCACAGTCCTCAGAACCAATCTTTTTGTGTAAAATATGCAAAATAAATGGTAACCTTAGAGTACTTTTATTATATCAAATTAAAATCCTCAGAAAATATATATAGGTGTGAATAATGAAGTTTCTAACTTTCAAACTGATAATTAGAGTTTTACTCCTAGTCCATTTAAACAGCCTTTTTTTCTCCTTGGTGCCTCATATCTTCCCTTCTTTATTTTTTTTCCATTGATAAAAAACTGTCTGATTAGAAGAAAATTTGTTCACTCCCCACCTCCCAGGACTCTTGGCAGCCTATTCTGTAGGGAAGTAGCATCATTGTACTCTTCAGATCACTGTGACAGGAATGATGCTAGACCTGATGTAAATTCTCAGAAGCATCCTCCTAATGAAGGTTCTGTCCTTCTTTTCATTATCACCCATTCAGAATGCTGCATGAACTATGTACCAGTACAAAAAAGTCAAATAAAATGTACTTGTCAAAATGAAGTATATTACTCACCCTTAATTGGCTTCTTTCTGTAGTCTGTAAATCTGATGTTGTTTTATCCTCACATATGGGCTCGGATCCAATCCGTTGGATCTGACTCGGATGTTGCAATAGCTTGTGGCAACCAAAAAGTTCTTGAGCACCCTACCCTACCTATAATACCTCTCTCTGTCAGTCCCCTCAGATCTCATTGGCTGCTTCACGATGATGTGGTCTTCCAATAGCTCTCGGGCCGTTAAGTTAAAACTTTTGGTGTCTTAATTCTACTTTCTAACTACTATCGTTAATAGTCTCCTTTCTGTACATTTTCTTTCTGTGACTCCTCTCTCCTGTACTGTGGCACCTCTAGACTACTATTGCTAGTAGTTTTTTCCTCCTTTTTCCACTTTATCTATATATCTAACTCCAATCTCAAAAAAAAAAAGTTTCTCTTTCTTCCTTTGTAATTACATGTAGAATGATGGCAGACAAATTGGATAAGCTGGCTGGCTTTAAAAAATACTTCAAGCATGGTTCTAAAATACCATTGAGTGATTTGCACAGTTTATGTGTATACTATCTGGGCTCACTTCATTTAAACCAAGAATGTGACATCTGCAAGGCGTTCAACCACCAGGCCCTTGTTGAATGCTGAAACAAACTGATCCTTAAGGGTATGTCGCCTTCCTCCTTTAGGGAGGCCATTTCTGGCTCTGATAAAGAAATAAAAAAGAAACATTCTTCTAAGTCTGAACAGTCTAGCCCAGTTTCCTCCCTGTTCTCCAGAAGTTCAGACAAGGGAAAGAAAAGGCCTACTTCAACTCTGAACTTGCCATCGGAGCCTTCCCTCAAACTGACTAAACTGTCAGATCTTAAGACCTTCTCGGATCTGACAACTTCCAGGACTCCCCCATTGGATGTGACCACTTTGGATCCGCACCTCTCCACTCTGAAGGAAAAGTCATACCCATTGTTGTTGGATCATATGGAGAGCCCTTTTAAACCTATCCGGTCCTTACCAAGGACTCATTACTCTCCTTCTGTTGCCCCAGTACCATCCAGAGTACCTTCTCCCTTTCTGGAGAGACCAAAGACCTATCGGCATTGTCAACTCACTCAACCAGAAGCCTTATGGAAGATGAAGTGGAGAGGATGGTCAAGAAGATACTTTGGTCACAAGGCTCTGCCAGGCCCCCTTCAACTCCTGCCCCGAAAGGTCAGGAGTTTTGAATCTCATCTTCCCATCTTCAGATTCCTCCTCTGACTTCCCTGGAAGTTTTGAAGTATTGTCTGCATCAGAGCCAAGGACCTTTCCTTCCTTGGCTCAGACCTCTGTTCTGAGTTCCTCAGGCCGATCAGAGCTGTGGAGCCCTCAGGGTCATGGTGGTCCTCTTGAGTCTGAGACTGTGTGGTCAACTCTGAAGGTTTTGGAACCATCTCTACCTCTTGGAGCCCCAGCTCAGATTGGTCCAGCCCCATCTTCAGCCTCAAGAATGCTGTCCTCTAGAATTGAGAGTGCCAGGATCCATATGAGCAACCTTTTGGATCAGGGGTCCTTCATTTCTTGTGGTCAGTCAGGTTTCGAGGCTCTGGAGAGGGCTATGTTTGCCTCAGCAGCACAGACAATATCTCACCCTTCGGATCCATAGCCTTTTGCCTTGCACATCTCACACTCAGTGTCTCGACCAGACCTCCCACAGGGATAGCAGATCCAGAAGCCCCAGGCTACCCAAAAGGGTTCTCCCTCCTCTTCTGATACCTCCCTGGAACTCTCCACACAGGATGTTCCTCAAAAAGAGGAAGTGTAAGAGGAAGCATCTAGACTCCACAGAGGAGTCTATTACTGAGTATACTGATCTCGAGGAAGATGAGGGATCCTCATGGTCACCTCCAGATGATGTTTCCTACGGGGACATCCTAGAGATGTTGAAACAGAAAGGTGGCTGGAAGCCCACCAATCACCCATCTGAGGAGTCAGTGCACCTCTTGGCTTTTGGATCCCGACCATCTAGATCCTGGGTGACCCTGCCCACTGATGAGCTCAATTAATTGATCTCTTGGTGAGTGTGGGAGGCTCTAGGTTCCACTGAACCTACTCTCTGGAGAGCAAATAAAATAGTCACATTACCAGAAGGCAATACATTTTGGTCAAAAGGTGTTCCAGTAGATGCCATGGTGATAGTAGAGGCCACAAAAAAAAGAATTTGCAGAAGAAAGTTGTACTATTCATCCTCCTATTAAGGATTCCAGGATGATGGATAGATACAGGAAGCGTGTTTTCTCTTCAATGACCTTTGGCTTGAGGTCCCTAAATTATCTTTCCCTGGCTTGAAGTCCCTGAATTATTCTTCCCATTTTACCAGACTGCAGCGGGATCTGATCAAGGAGCTGTCAGATACTCTCTCAGGAGCTGTGTCTGATGAGGTACAATATTAAGTTACCTCCCAGCTAGCCACCCTGCATGCTATTGCAAACTCCTCCATAAAGCTCACTTCACATGCAGCTGAAGGGGTCAAGTGGGGGTTCAGGTATCTCTATGAGAAGGCAAGCCTGGATGCACTTGTGCGACTTTGCTGAGTGCTTTAAATCTTCGTTTGTCAACGCTCAGTTTGAGGGCACTTCCCTATTTGACCCAAAAGTCAGAGATACGCTGTCCAGGTGTAAGAAAGATTCATTTTTCCACTTTTCAAGATGGGAAGACACTTTCTGCTGTGGGTGTTTATTTCTGCACTCCCCAGAGACCATATTCAAAAAATCAGAGGAGCAGCAGAAAGATGTGATTCAGAAAATCACAAGGGTCTTTTCATCAAGAACATGGTGAATGTTTCTCCAGGGGTAGAGGGCAGAACAGTGCTTCTAAATGGAGGCCCAATTTCTCTTCTCTCGAGGCAATTGGGGTTTGCCTTTCCCTGCACCTGAGAGCCTGGCCGACCATAACAAATGACAAATGGATACAGAAGATAATATCCAGAGGATGCTATATACCCTTTTCCCATCCACCGCCCAAAAACAAAAAACTCCCCGATGTTCCACCCAGTCAGAGGGAGCAAGCAGATTTTCAGATCCAAAAGCTGGTAGACAAAAGAGTCATCCAAGAAGTCTTGCCAAATGAGAGAGGATCCAGTACTTACTCAAGGGTTTTCTTTGGTACCAAAAAAAGACAGGGGACTGGAGACCACTTTTGGATCTCAGCAAATTGAACAAATCTGTTCAGTGGTGCAAATTCCAGATGGTCACAGTTCAGTCCATTCTTCCATTCTTGGAAAGGACAATTGTATGTGCTAGACAGACCTTCATATAAAGATGGACAGGCAATCCAGAAGTCATTTATACTTTTGGCTGAGAGACGGTCACTATCAGTTCAGAATACTGCCGTTTGGTCTCACTAAAGCCCCGTGTGTGTTCACCAAGTGTATGGCAGTAGTAGCAGCTCACTTGAGATAGCAAGGATTCTGGGTGTTTCCATACTTAAACAACTGCCTCATAACCACCCCAACCAGGCATCTACTTCTAGAAGCAAAAGACATGGTTCTTTGAACTTGTTCCTTGACAGGTATTACAGTAAATTATGAAAAGTCACACCTAGACGCCTCTCAAGAATTGGAGTTCATAGGAGCAAGTATAAACACAATCAAGATGGTGGCATGTCTCCCGTCATCAAGAGTGGTGACCATAAGAGGCTAAGTCAAGAAGTTGCTACACAGTTCAAGAGTATCTTCTCAAACAGTACTTCAGGTCTTGGATTCTATGACAGCAGCAATAATATTATTTCCACTATCAAGATTCCACATGAGAGTCTTACAGTGGCTTCTTGCAGTACAATGGTCTATCCTTCACCAACCCATGTCAGCCCCAATAAGAATTACATACACTTGGAAGAAGGATCTTTCATGATGGATTCAATCAGATCAACTTATGCAAGGTAACCCCTTTGCTCCCCGTCTCTCCATGGCCGCAGTGACCACAGACCCTTCCCAGATGGGGTGGGGGGGCATTATCAGGGGAAAATAGTCCAAGGTACATGGTCTGCACAAGAGGCAAGTCACACATAAATGTACTAGAGATGAGACCAGTGTTGCTACTAGCATTGCAAGCCTTTCAGAATGCTCTCCCTCTGGGGAAAATTGTAATTCAGTTGGACAACATGTTAGTAGTCCGGTACATTAACAAACAAGAGGGAATCATTCCTCCTTACATCGAGAAGCACTCAGATTGTGGCAGTGGGTGATCTCATACAGCCACTTACTGGTAGCAATGCACATTCTGGGAAAGTCCAACTTGATAGCAGACAAGTTGAGCAGATCCATTATTATGCCTCATGAGTAGTCCATCAATCAGAAAGTTGTGAAAAGTGTTTTCCGCATGTGGGGACAGCCTTGCTGTAACCTTTTTGCATCCCCCCTGAACAATAAATGCAGCAGCTAGTTTGCCGTGATCTGCAAGAGGGGAGTCCCGAGGGATTCTTTCACTCATGATTAGCCTACCGGTATGCTAAATGCCTTTCCACCAACTCCTTTGATTCCTAAATTTCTTCAAAAAGTGAAAAGGTTGGAGAGAAGTAATCATTGCCCCATATTGACCTTGTCAAATCTGGTTTCCCTTTATTTGGCCTTACCTATGGAAGAGACAATGGATTCTGGATCTGATGCCTCATCAGAACATCCAAAGTCTCAAGCTGACAGCTTGGTAGCCCCACTTCCGTTGATAGCCAAACAACCTATGCTCTCTTCCCTGGTTCATCATATTCTATTTTTCTCCCATAAACCATCTGCATGGAAGTTGTACAGCAGTAAGTGGAAGAGATTTGTACATTGGTCTCAGGAAAATGATGTGCACCCTTTTTCAGCTCCTACCCATACTATACCAGAGTTTTTAGCACAGCTTATTCTACAATAGAAGTGCAGCTAGCTGCAATTTCTGATTTTTACATTGGATTTGACAGTTCCTTCCTCGTTTCACATAACATGCGCAAATAATTTTTGAGAGGAACTCTATTACTCAGGCCCCCTTATAATGATCCTTCACCACACTGGGACTTAAATTTGGTATTACAGAAAATTATACAGCCTTTTGAACCAGCAGCTATCTGTCAACTTAAATTTCTCTCTTGGAAAACTATTTTCTTGATAGCCATCACATCTGCAAGAAGAATTTCTGAGATTCAGGCCTTATCATCCCAACTGCCATACTTGACCTTCAACAATGACAGGGTCACATTACGTACTAATCCTTCATTTTTACTGAATATCAACCAATCCATTAGTCTACCAGTTTTCTTTCCTAATTTCACCAATAAAGGTGAATACTTAATATAATGTTGTCAGTCTCACCTTTATTATCATGTATGGATCAGATCCAATCCCTCAGCTCCATCTCGGTCTAATACAAAAACTCATGACCTTCAACTAAGGTCTCAGGCACGCTTCCCTTTCCAGAATGCACCTCTCCATTACCTCAGATCTTGTTTGCCGTTTTGCAACAGATGTGGTAGTTTCACTAAGCTCCAGGCTAAGTTTTTTATTTCTTTTATTGTTGATTTCTCTCAGACCTTTCTTTGTTTACTCTTACACTCCCTTTCCTTTTCTCTCTACTGAATTTTTATTAGTAAGTAGAAAGAACTCTGTTGCAACCCCCCCCCCCCCTGCACACACTTTCCTCTCCTGTTAGTCTGTGATTTTAAATAGGACTTTTTTTTCATTCTTTCTTGAATTAAAAAAAAAAAGAATTTATAGAAATCATAATATTTCTGGTTATATTTTTGCTAGCTTCCTAGTTCTAGTTAGAAGGTTTACGAAGTGTTGTTATTGTTAGTGTTTTCTAGTTAGTAGTAGTATTACTAGTTTTACATTGCTTATAAAGTGTTTTTGTGGGCTATTAAAATGTTTCAGAAACTGACAAACCCGTAAGGTTTAAAAAGTGTGAGAATATTATTAGTGCTACTAGCCTGCCTACACACGAGAATACTGCAGTGGCTGTTGTGGTCCCAATGGTCCTTTCTAGAACTTCCAGTGTCTCTCAAGCTCTTGATTACAGATTCATGTAAGGTGGAGATGGACAACACACAAGGAACATTATGGTAAGTACATAACTTCTTTTTGCATTTGTTAGATGTCCATAGACAACTACGTTTTTACCTTCATAGAACAAAGGACATAAGGAAACAAAGTCAGTTGTTTATCTCCTTCTCAGAAAATAGATTGGGTCTTCTGATGACCATAGTCACTCTAGCCAAATGGATTACAGGCTGCATATCTTTTATTTACAAGAGGCAAGGTTTAGAGCTCGCAAAAACTGTTTTGCCTCACTCCACTAGAGCCATGGCCACATCTTCAGTTTTCAAGGCCAGAGCGTCCATGGATGAGATTTGCACAGCAGCCACCTGGGCTACCTCTCATACATTCATTGTTCATTACAAGCTAGATTTGATCTCTATGGGTAGTGCCTCCTTTGGTTCAATGGTTCTGAAGACTATTCTTCCATAAGGCCACCCAAGGAAAAGGTAGCTGGGGACTTTACCCCATATGTGAGCATAAAATGAAAATTGACATCAGATTACCATAATGTTGCATATGTGTTGTCCATTTTCATTTTTTTCCATAACAACCCACCCACTAACCCCCTGTCCCTTTCTTGTTTTTTTGTTGGATGAGTGAGTTGGCCAAAATCTTTTATTATTGATCTAAATTTGATAATTGGTGTTTACATAAGCCAAGAATGGTCTTACTCTTAGCTAAGGTGTTTTTCTATTCTATCATTTTTTTTCCTACTGTTGTCAGCAAACAAGATCTGAGGGGATTGGGATAGAGGCATTATGGGTAGAGTAGGGTGCTCAAGAGCTTTTTGGTTGCCACGACCTATTACAACGGCCGAGTTGGATCCGAGGGATCAGACCCAAACCCATATGTGAGGAAAAAATAAAAATGGACAACTCAGATGGAAAGTTATGGTGAGTACATAACTATTCTTTCTGCTTTACAATACTTCCTTCACCATTCTTATAACCAACCGGCACACAAAAGCAGTTATTAAGATCCCCTCCCCTAATATTTTCATGTAAACATTGTAAAACCTTAAAAGAAAAAATATGGCCTTTATTTTCAGCTGCATGTTTAGCCAATGCATTCTTCATGTTCTTGATTCTAATATCATAGACAAGTCTTAAAATTCTTTCTTTGAACTTTTTAATGGTCTTTCCTACATAGAAACAAGTGCATGTGTTGCAGGTGGCCAAATAAACAACTTGTGCAGTTTGACAATCCACATAACAAGTAGGTTTAAAGGTAAAATTAAACCGTGGATGTTGGAAAATCTGCTGTTTTGAAATTACTGAGCAGGCTGTACATGAACTGCAAGGAAAAATGCCTACTTTCCTTTAATTAGGGGGTTGTAGCTGTCCTTGGTCACAAAGCAAATTCTTAAGATTATTACAATTCCTAAAACTAAAACTAGGTTTGGGTCCTACTATCAGCCATCTTATGGTCAATGGTGAAAAGTTGCCAGTTTTTACATATAATGGCATTAATTGAATCCACATCACTAGTAAACTTAGTAGCAAACCTTAATCTATGATTAAAAAAAGTATTCCTTGGACGACTAGTAACAAATGTATTCTTGTTACCATCAGAGTAAAATGGTCTGATAGTAGTATGTCTATTATTCAATGTCTCACTTTTGATGTTATCTATACATTTCTTGTCATAGCCTCTGGCTAAAAGTTGTTCATTAAGTGTTTCCATAGTTTTAACACAGTTATCATCTCTAGTACATAGCCTAGAGGCTCTAATAAATTGACTTTTAATAATATTTGGAAAAATATATCTAGGATACATACTTCCAGAAGATAATAGACTATTCTTCCAACATTCCTTTTTATGTTACGTAGTATTAATGACTTCCAATAACGTAGGCTGGAAAGAAACAAGTCATACATGAAATATGCATATCTGGAAGTTAGCAGGAATAATGTTAGGCCCAGTTACAGCACAGCAACTTAGTGTATCAAAAGGTGAATTTCCAGCTTGTGCAAAAGGCAGAAAGACTAAGAGAGAGAGAGAGAGATAAAGAGAGAGAGAGAAAGCCTTGACTACAGTTTAGAAAATTCAGTTTGACTAGCAGCTCAGACACCTGACAGTGTAGTTAGGGGGAATGGAGCATGCCCACCTTTCTGGAGGTATGGTGTTCCTGGCTGGCTTATTCTTTTGTTCTAATGACAAAGTCATAGTTGAAAAGCAGAAGCCTATTGTAATGGGGGGAACAAGTACTGAAAAAACATGGATGTGGCTACCCAAGCTGGTGATCATGCCTCTGTTAGCACATGTGGACATGCATACTTGCACAAACAAGGGGACATAAACAGCCTTCGTGATGGTGTCAGTGCTCACATCACCACCAGAAGTAGAGTTAGGCTATAAAATAGCAAACACTATCACTGCTTTGATGCCTGTGAAAGTACACTTTCATGGCTGGCTGAATGATGCCCCCCCCCCCCCCCCCCCAGACAGTGTACATTTCATTGAGTGGAGGCTTGATGTTTGACAGGTACAGGACCAAAATAATAAAATTTATCAGTTCTGCTCAGAACTTATAATTGAAGGATAAAATAATGGATCTACAGGCTTATCTTTTCCAGCAGTGCATCACATTATGAATTTCTTCCACCTTTAGAATGACCTCTCAGTGCAGCATTTTGCAAGGAAGCTCAACATTCTGGGAGAAACCTTGTGTCAGCATCTGATGGAGCTTGTATCAGAAGACTCATAAGGAAATCCTCCATAACTTCCAGTTTCATTTTTTTCCCACTTTTTTAGAGTTCGACTTATGAAGCAGTTATGTGAGTACTCCATGAGTACCTTTGATAGCTGAGAAGCAACATTTGAACTTGTTTCAATTCTTCATCAAGGATGGAATATATGAATTATTCAGAGCTGTTATTTAACTGCCATAAAATGTCCCATCAGAGAAAGCATAGCAAGTGTGTTATGGCTTTCGGGTGTAGCCATGACAAAAAAATCCTGTTGTTTTCATGACTTTAATGAGAAGGCTTGATTGAGATATTCCAAGACCTTGCAGGAGGTCCTTGAGGTGAAGAAAAAAAAATCTTTGTCTCACTTCTCCAGGCATCAATATCAGTACTGATGTCTGTCCAATGAGTTATCACCCTCAGGTAGGTCTTGTACCAGGACGGAAGGATTTCTCTAGTATTTCTTTCTTTCATCTCCCATAGTGGGATCAGAGGCAGCAGCAGCAAGATCTCACACAGCCTCCTGTTTATCCCTGTCTCAAGAGACATAATGACTTCCATTAGCAGCCCTGCTCTGGGCTTACAAATATTTTCTCATAGTTGTCCTGTCCCCAACAGCTGAGCCCCATCAGGGTTTTATCATAGAGATTCCAATGACCTGATGATACCTGTGTTCAATATGTTCCTTATGGAGCTGGACCATTTGTCTTTGCTCCCTCTATGTTTAGCCCCTTTCTGCTCCTTTGTTGTAGGGTATCAGCAACCTTAATGGTGCCATCAATTAAAAACAGTGGACTTTTAAGGCTTTATAACAGTCCCTTGTTTGGCTGTTTGAGACCCTTATTAAAAGAAAGAAAAGCCTAATGCAGGAGGTCATTTTAGAAAAGGAGGAATCTGGGGTAGAGGTTTTGGAGATTGCTTCTTCTTCTTCTCCTTCCTCTGGGTGAAAGATAGGAAATGGATAAGCAAGTACAGGCCTCTTTCTTTCCCTCTGACATTTCTTCACATTCTCACAACTGCTGTTTCATTCCTCATGTATTCCTGAGTATCCCCTTGGGCATGTTAACTTTAGGTCAGTCTTTTGGATCATTGAGGAAAATGTAAACTTGTTAGATGAGTTCAAAGGCAAATTACATGTCAAAGACACTACTGCAGTTCAAGGTAATGATTGACCAGCTGTCCCAGATTAGTATTTGCATCCTAAGAAGGGTACAGAGATTTATAGATGTACAGTCTATTGTACGAACCATAGCAGCGACCCTTTAGAGACATCTTGTTCAGTGTTTTTGGCTTTCTTCAGGAACTGCAACAAATTACTCTTAGTGCACCATTTTCTGACCATATCTTATTTGTCCAAGAAGTTAAACAGAGCCAAGCTAAGATGGAAGGTCACCAAGCTAATTTTAAATAGTTCACAAGTTGTACTCGTCATAAAAGAACTATTCTTTTCCTAAATTCCACTAGAAAAAGAAGAGTAAGAAATGAAGTTAGCAACAGGGAAAAAAACATCCATTTTCCCAAGGTCCTCCCTCAATTCTTTCAGATAAATTAGTCACTACCCCCATGGAAAAAGAAATATACCATGGTTGTGGGGGCACCCCAGTCAGAGCTTATATACTGGCTTTCAGGCCACAGGTAGTTGGGGATATGCTTCCTTCAGCTGAAATACTGGAAGGCCATAATTCAAGCTACTGGATATGTTTGTTCTTTCAGTAGTGCCACACCACTAGATTCCTGGCATTCCCTCGTAAAACCACATATTCTTTTTCCTGTGGAGCAAGATCTCCTGCAACACAAATTTAGTGTTTTTTTTGTAAATATGATTAGTGAAGAGAGTGCAGATTCTGAGACAGGGGTTCTTTTCCCACTTATTTTTTGGTGCAAATGCATATGTTTGGCCTCTCACTTGTATGGCACCTCATGGATCTCAATTATTTTGTGGAGTACAAATGATTTGTAATGTTTATTCTTAATTTCCATACATATCAATGAAATGTAACCTGATAGACTTCAAATGTAAAGTTACATCTCATTAGCTTTACTCTTTCCTGAAAGTTTTTCCCATTCTTTTAATGTGACAGTTAAATCATTATTGCAGCCATCAAGCACTATAAACCTGGAGCTTCCAGATTCAGCTATCTTTTCTCCCAGGAAGCCAAATGCCCTCTACAAGTACCTGGGAAGCGGAATGTCATCATTACAAAGTATCAAAGGACACATTAATTTGTGATCTTGTTAGTCCAGCATTCATCATGGAAACCACACCTTTCAACTTTATCACTGGATAAAGAGTCTAAAGCTTTGAACATAGCTGGCAAGGTTTTCTCCTTTGCCACTGTTAGCACTAGGACCTTTACGTTTTGTCATATATGTCCTTGTTTCAGTCTTCCCCTTTGTATTATGTTCTGACAAAACTGGTATAACATCCTGATTCTGGCAATAAAGAGCATCTGAAAAGCACCTTTACGATAGTTTCAACAGTAAGATCACACATAACCAGTGGTAATTTCATCTATGCTTATGTGGTAGCCAGGGCAGCAGGCTCAGGTATGTGACTCCTTCAGATGGTATTGTTGAAGCTTGCCAACATTAAGGATAAGATGATACAGAGGATTCTAGATGCTTCATTTGGTGTCCTCTTTGGCATTCTTTCTGATCTCCAAAACAGGAAATTGGACTTAACCATTATGAGAGGGTCATAATGATGCTCCTCTGGCTTCTTTTTCTTCTTTAGGCCTAACTAGCACCTCAAGAATAAGTTCCAATACAATTAAGAGGGTTGCCAAGCATCAGGTAGTATTCCCTCCAGCTCTGCTCACAAGAATACAGACTCCACTGGCACCACTGGCATAGTCCTGACTACCATCCAGAAAACCTTTGGGAGAGGTCAGGTCTCAGAGTCTGCCTCAGCTTGGAAAGCCATTATTGTGGAATGCTGTATGTTATCTCAGTCACTCACTTTTTGCAGATGTTATTTTCTCTGCCAAAATAAACTTTACTTATGGTTCAGGTGGTCTCAAAAGAGGTCTTAGAATATGCTCTTATTGTACTTCTCAAAGAGACCATAGAGCCCATTCTGGTTTGGAAAGATGCAAGGGCTTCTACTAAAAGAAATGGGAAACTTCTGTCACAAGCTTGATGTCAGTGACTACAGCAAGCAGTCTGGTACATCAAGTACCAGGCAATGACTATAGAGGATGTCATGACCTTGCTGCCACAGGTACCTGCAGTTTCGCTCCATCTGATACATGCCTTTTGGCATACCATTGTGTGGAATCCTCACAGGAATCTTTTTCACTTTACTTTGGACATGCTTCACTTTCAGTAAGACTGTTTCCATTTAAAAAGCCTTTTACATCCAGAGTGTTTGTAAATGTGCTAGTCATTGTGGCTATGGTATTGAAGGAGAAGAAACTTATTTCCCCTACCAGAATGACTAGCCCCTGGCAGCCCCACCAGTGGACTCCCTGGTAGTGGTCCTTGATTCAGTCCTTCAGTAACTGCAAGCCTTGTGTGTGTGTGTGTGTGTGTGTGTGGGGCGGGTCATTGGCAGGTTAAAAAAATCATTTTGTTGTTCCAGCAAAGAGGATCATCTTCATTCAGTATAGATGGGCATCCTTCAGTGTTGGCCACTCTTGGCTGGAGACAGAGGGTTCAGAAAGTAAAGGTAATGCAGTATGGGTGAGGCCACAACATTGGCTACAAACATTTATGTGCCTGTTGGACTTCATAGCAGCCACTGTCTTTTTGATTCCATCTGCAGGCCATTGGTTGAGGGTTTTGTATTGGACAGGGCAGTGTCTGACCTGCCCCTGATGGAAATGTTACACGTTCATAAATCAAACTGCACGAGAGTCACTCACTCCATGGATCTTAACCTAGACTCTGACATGAACAGGTCATGCTAGAGAGGTAGCTATATCTCCCAGAGACTGCCACTTCTCTGGAACAAGCTTCCAATTCAAATAAAACAGAGCACCTCCCTGACCCTCTTCAGACGCAACCTAGATCAATGGATGGGTGATCGCAAATTCACTACTGGGTGACACCCATGTCCCTCCTGGACAGAAGAAGTCATTATTAATAAGCATAGACCCTTACCTCTGTGAACTTCACTCACCTAAAAGCACCAACAATTGGGGCAGCTTGGAATAAATATGCCTAGGCTTGTAATGGCTCTGGGGCCATTAGCCTCATAACCTTCTATGAAGCTATGAATG
Organism: Protopterus annectens; assembly: GCF_019279795.1. Lineage (NCBI taxonomy): Eukaryota > Metazoa > Chordata > Ceratodontiformes > Protopteridae > Protopterus > Protopterus annectens. The sequence continues at coordinate 662,641,012 of NC_056727.1, read as the reverse complement.
GTAAAATGTCAGTGGCTATAATAATCATTTTTCTCCTCCAGTTGCAGCTTTACTTTAGCCAACAAATTATACAGTAGTGATTCAATGACTAAAACTAGCATCAACACCTTTTCACAATATACAGTTTTACAATTACATGCTTGTGAATAGAACTATTAATTATGGGTATCTCACTATATACAGTATGTACAACAAATATATGCAACAGTATGGAAACATTCCTTAAGATTACCTATTCTTTAACTACACATTAGATATGTAGAAAATTATGTAGATTAGGGATGTGACAAGTATTTACATTATGTACAATAATGATATGACAACATTCTTTAATCTGACCTTTAGTGAAAAAGTAAGGGGGACCTGTATAAGGAGCCTGCTGTATGGTGGAGTATAGCTTAACATTGTTTGTAAAACATTTACAGGTAAAGTAATTCCGGAGATATACAGATAGTGTAATCTTGAAATCCTGGGCAGAATCCTGGTTGTTTATTTCCAGGGGAAATTTATTCCATAATTCAGGACCAAGTTT